>NW_023615828.1:0-300001 GCF_013339695.2 Rhipicephalus sanguineus | reverse complement strand
AAAAAGATGATGGTTTTCGCCTTTCAGTCGCCTTTGGCGAATTCATAACAGATGCAGTGAGTTTTTTAAATGCGAATGCATTTCTTAGTCGGGTTATGTAAGGCATCCGGCATTGTCCGCGCACCTATCCGCTCTCACTCCCTCTACCATAGCAACAGCTGCGGACGCGCGCGCTTATCCTCGCCCCTAGCAACCGGAGCAGGTGGTGCGGGTGGAGTAGCGGAGAGTGAGTGGAGAGGAGGAGCGCGCTCTGGCGTGTGAGGGCGCTCGCATCGCGGGAACTCGGCCAGCGCAAATTTTTTTTCTAGGTGGCATTGGCTCGGCGGAGCTTCCGCGTGTGTGGAGAGGGTAGGTGCAGTGCTTCACCGCTCCTTCTCTCGCCGTTCGCTCTCTCTCCTCCTTGCGCCACCGCCTCAATGCAGTGCGTTTGAAACGCGTTTGTAGCGTTTGTGCTGCCGTGGCACAGCCTGAAAACAGCGCGTTCTAAACGCGTTTGTGCTGCATTGAAGGCGGTGGCAACATCCCTGAGGTGATTACGAACGCACGTAGGAAGCGTTCGTTGAAAGAGGCGCCCAAAAGGGAGACACTTGAGCGCGTCGATGTGTCCAGCTTTACGCCATTAAAATTACTACGCCGTGTACTCTCGGCGCGAGAAATGCATTCGCATTTCCTCGCGATTCCCTTCGGGGAGGTGGGGGCATACTTTTTCTTTATCAATAAAGGGAAATAAAAAAAACACAATTGCGATTTCTTTCCGTTCCATTTGCAGAGTGGAACACAATTGTATGACACACTAAGGTATGCGATTGAGGTGGTTGCAATAGCCAGAAAAATAAAAATAAAACACGATTGCTATCAAACTCGAATGCAAGTATTGAACTGGTAGCACGGCCTGAGAGACTGCCTGCGGAACACGTACAGTTGGAAGCGACGGAATCGCGAAAATGTGTCATCTTGATTTCTTGCTCTTTTCGCATTTATATTTAAGTATAGTTGTAGCCCCATCCCATGGGATGGGGCTCATTCGGCAAGCATTATCAAATCATGAATAGTAGTCTACCACTATCTCTCAAGAGGAAGGTATATAACAGCTGCATCTTACCGGTACTTACCTACGGAGCAGAAACCTGGAGACTTACAAAGAGGGTTCAACTTAAATTGAGGACGACGCAGAGAGCGATGGAAAGGAAAATGATAGGTGTAACCTTAAGAGACAGGAAGAGAGCAGTGTGGGTCAGGGAACAAACGGGGGTTAAGGATATCATAGTTGAAATTAAGAAGAAGAAATGGATATGGGCCGGCCACGTAGCACGTCGGCAGGATAACCGGTGGTCATTAAGGGTAACTGACTGGATTCCAAGAGAGGGCAAACGCGTGAGGGGAAGACAGAAAATTAGGTGGGTAGATGAGATTAAGAAGTTTGCAGGTATAACGTGGCAACAGAAAGCACAGGACCGGGTTGATTGGCGGAACATGGGAGAGGCCTTTGCCCTGCAGTGGGCGTAGACAGGCTGATGATGATGATGATGATGATGATGATGTGTTATATAACCAGTTGCTTACGGTTGGGTAACGCTGCCAATCGCAACGTGGTTATTACTAACACCAGAAGCGGTAAGCTGATATGTAGTGCTAATGCGTGTCCCGAGAACGCACGCACGTTTCACAAACCCTGTGCATGTGTGGAAGAAGTCCTTGACAGTTCTTGAACAAGGGCATCATCACCGTGATGACTGAGCACCAGCAGCTGGTCAAGACTTGTAATAGGATGTGGTCGTGATCGTGGTGACGAGGGGTCCATGTGTAGTGAAGTATGTGGTATAGTAGAGCTGTTGGAATTCCTGAATGCCTCGGTCATTTCGTCGACTAATTGTCTGTCGACAGAGCCTGCGACATGTCGGAACCTGAAGCCACCCTTCGCGTTGGTGAGGTATAGGCCGTTGAGGCTGGTATGCCTGGATAGTGCTACGTTGACCAACATCAGTGGATGGTGTGTGTCGTATTTGTAGATTACCTGGGCGTATGTGGCCTACGTAGCCTAGTCTACAAAGCGGCTGTCAATCAATTTGGCATCATCCTCGGCAGCATGAGGTCATCGCCCAGTCTCGTAAAGAAGACAAGAGGACTGCGTCGTTTTGTGGGACAAGTGCACTTTACGGGGCGGTGATGTGGATATCATATGTAACTTTCGTTAATGTATTCCTCCAGGGTCGGAGCAATGCTTCAATATAGCTTGCTGAATCATAGGAATACAACGTATGTTTATTAGACTGCCATAAAAGCGGAGCGAACACTGGAACTACAGACGTTAATCTGATATGACGCCTGTATCGTAGGAGTACACATCGTAGGAGTATCATGTAGTGTTTATTGCTTTCTTGTAAAAATTAGATGGCCAGCACTACAACCACAATTGACGTTGCACCGATATTACGCCTGCGTAGGCTATTTTTTCCAAACCATTTTATAGACCTGGCGTGGCTCAGTGGTAGAATACCTGATTGCCACGCAGAATGCTTGGGTTCGATTCCTGCTGGGATCCTAATTTCATTCTTTCCATTCGTTGAGTCAACGCTGCCGATGTTGGTTTTCCTTAACGCTCTAGCATTGAAGTTACCGATGTCTGTTCTTGCCGCCCCTGCGTAGATATAAACTGTCAATCACCTGTGGCGCATACCCGTACACCGCGGCCCGTAGTAAACGAGTATGTGCCACACGTGTCTAGTGGAAAGGGTTTGGCGACGTACGCGACAGGATTTTAGCGTTTTTGATGTCATGACCCGGCAATCATATTCGTCAAATCCTCCTACCCTCCCATGCAAATTTTGGTCTACACCAAGTTAAGGAGGCGATCATGAGAGCACCCAGACGTAGGCGGCTAGATAGATAGATAGATAGATAGATACGTAGATAGAAACGCTCAATGTGCCAGAGGTTTGCTAAGAAATGCTTCGCATTTAAAAAGTGCAGAGACCTAGGTAAGGTATGTGATGCTAAATGACAGCTAAGAAAGCACTTGTACTAACAATCATATTATGAGTTCATAAATTCTTTGAATAAATGTAGATGGAAGTGAAAAATACTGTACGCCAAGATATTTTCTGTTAGGTAAATGCTTGCCCGATTAGATCTAGCATCAGTACCAGTGGTACTAAAGTTGTTAGAATGTATTGGCATATAAGGTAATTCACTGCATGCAAGTCAAACTTACATCCACGAGATCCTTCAAATCGCTGCTATGTAAAATTCACGCGACGCAAAGCAACCCCATTCTTGCGCGCATCACATTTCGTTACGGAGCAAGACGCAAGAGAATCTTCAATAACGACACTGTAACAACATCAGAATTTGCGCAATAGACGCCGCACGCAGTGGAGTGCGCGGCGCAGGACAGTTGCTAAGAGCAAGTGTCGCGGCATTGGCGCAACTAAAAAGAAGAGAAATCGAGAAAAAATAAGGTACGAGGACTGGGCGTAGACGTCCTCGTGGGTGTCTTCCTCACCTGCTACCCTAACTGGATGACTCTGGCGGAAAAATTAAATAACGTCACTCCCCCTAGACAATGGCTTAGTGGCACCAGTACCAGCTTGAGAAGCGGAGCTTGGCCAGCGATTATTGTTTCGCACGGTTGTGTTGCGATAGAAAAACCTTGCATCTTAAGATACACGATACATTATCGAATGTATCGGAAATACAGATACAGATACTTGTTTTTCGAGACGTATCGCGATAACAGATAGAAGATACCCATAGAGTATGTAGATAGTATCTAAGATACATGTACCTTCGATACTGCCCAGCACTGAAATTTCTGTATGGCTAACTTTGACGACATGGTATGCGATGCTGTCTCCCTGGGCTTGCGTCTAGCGGTGCGCGCTGACAATGTCGTGACCCGGAAACGGAACGCTGAAGTGTCCCTGATTCGGGTCGTGCGAGGCGAACGTCTGACAAAGCGACCCCTGCATCAAGTCAGGAGCGTCTCTCGACGCACCTCTCCTCCACTGGGGAAGCAGGAGTGCGCGGGCCGACAGTCCGGACACTGCGTCGAGCTCTATGAGGTACCTTTGCGACGTTAACGGAGGCAGGGAGAATGATCTCAACAACAACAAAGAACAACAACTTAGTAAGGTTGAAGCTTGTGCCAGCTGGTTATACGTGATTAAGACTATAGCCCAAATTATCAGCTGAGGAAGTGGGGCGATCCCGCAGTGACTGTGTCACTGTAGCATCGGTCTCTCTCAGCAAAATGGAGATTGGTTATCTGTACGACAAACGCGTTAGCGTTCTGCAACAACGGCGGAGAGATTAGCGCGTTTTTTGTGTTTTTTTCTATGTGTGTAGGTTTAGTCCCGTTGTGATAAAATTTAATTTAGAAGTCAGCGCCTGGTTCGTGCCTACTAGTTTTGCACATGTTTTATTGGTCTTGAACAACAGCAACCCAACGAAGAGCGCCGAGATTGCCGTCAGTACAATCGAACTTGTTACGTCTTATCGAGGATTGGGAAAGCGGGAAGGTCCTGCAAGCAAAATGATTTATGACGTGGAAAGGAAGAATGAATGCGCAAAGAGACATGTTATACTCTGTAACACTTGAAGGCAAAGGGCTACTGCTCACTTGGCAATACATTAAGTTCCCCGCCACGGTGGTCTAGAGGTTATGGTGCTCGACTGCTGACCCGAAGGTCGCGGGATCGTAACCCGGCCGCGGCGGCCGCATTTTCGATGGAGGCGAAAATGCCTGAGGCCCGTGTAGTTAGATTTAGGTGCACGGTAAAGAACCCCAGGTGTCGAAATTTCCGGAGCCCTCAGCTACGGCGTCTCTCATAATCATATCGTGGTTTTCGGACGTTAAGCTCCAACAATTATTCATGCATTAAATTTAAAGTCAGGGACGAGAGTTCTTGCGAGACATAACCAGCCGCATTATGAGAGTCACGCATTAGATGGCCTCGACGTTATCAGTCAATTCCACTGCGCGATCGACCTTCTCAGTCCCCTCACCGAAAACTTCCTGCACCTAACGTGCGTTTGCACCGCCTCCAGGATCAGCGGCATGGCAAGCATTTTGCCCCTCACCTGATTCCTCACTGCCTCCGTGATCAGCCCACATTTGACCAAGCGAAGATCTCAGGTGATGACGTAATGATATGTTGTAATAGAGAGGTCGTGATGACGTTGTACATTATTGCAATGTTTGAAGTCAGGACACCGTCCCATGGGGACTTCATCACGTCGTCATATTTTTAGCATCGCTCGCACTGACGCCGCCGACGCCGGCGGTCACTATTCGCGTTTGTTGAGGCATCTTAAGCTTGAAAAAGCATGTCCCGCTACGTGGAAGCATAAAGCGATTTTCGCGCAACGTAATGGCGATGCGGTCGGTGTTAAATAGATAGATAGATAGATAGATAGATAGATAGATAGATAGATAGATAGATAGATAGATAGATAGATAGCTAGATAGGAGAAAGAGGGGGAAGCGTAGGAGAGGAGAGGGCGATACATATCACGTACTGTCACAGCGCATTGTCTTTAGGGAGCCTTCATGTGTGCACGCCCACTCCGTTTTTAAGACTGGTTACACACTACTACGGGACGAACGGGTGCCGCTATAAGGAGCTTCGCCCCTAATAAATTTTATTTCATTGTATAAGCATTCCAGTTAGGTAAGAATGCGACGCGTATGCGTCTGCAGTCGTGTACGCTGTCGGCGATTCTTGAGAATATATTTATTACCTTCTGCCGCGGACGTTATGACTCTCAATGAATGTGAAGTCTACCGCTTGCTGTAATTCGTAGTTCTGTACATAAAAACAAGAAAAAATATTGACTGCCAGGGAGACCTAATAAGACAGTTTGCTAATAGAGGCAATGCTTTGGCAGAAAGGTTCCTCATCCAGCATCGGTGTCGCGTTTTACAGAAATGTCAACGGCATATTTAGCGGGATGCCGCTTGATCTGGTCGAGAAACTATGACGGTAGAACAGGATACACACAAAATATAACGTTTGCTGTTGTCGCTCCAATGAGCAGTCGCGCACGTCCCATGACCACGATCAGAAAATCTTGGATAGACGCTTTGTTAAGGACAGCTGAAAACAGCTCTCACATAGCAGGGTACACAGTTAATTCATTCACGTATTGTCCTAAACACAGGCCTAGTTGCTGAGTGCTCAGCACCGTTTAGTAAGTGCTGAGCACTGTAAGAATACGCACAGCTGGATAGAGAGAATTTATAGCGGTAGAACAGGACGAAGATAAAGTAAAAGCTTTACTATTGTGGTTCCAATCGGCAGCGAGGTTGCCAGTGGCGTAAATACCCGAAAATTATGAGGGAGGTTACACATCTTGCAGTGGTGGCAGGCATTTTATTTCTATAAATATGCTATTTTTATTGCCTAAAAAATCATGCTTTCAAATAAAATATAAACAAGAACGAGCATGAGCGTTGGCGCCGGGTCTCGGAAAGCAGCACTGAGCAGCCAATAGTGTAGGTGCACGTTGCATGGCGAAGTTAGTTTCTAAGCATAGCTCGTAGGTAGGCTCTACCATATTTATATCTAATTTGTCATTTGGGTTAAAGTATGCCATAAAAATACTAGCACTTGTTCTTCATAACGCGCAAACGTACAGCTTTTTAAATGCGAAGCATTTCCTAGCGAACCATTGACACTTTGACTGTTTCTGTCTATCTATCACGTAACACTCACATTACAATATTATCTAAACCACTCAGTTAATTACTTTTCTCGATCAATGCAAGGGAAAGGTCACTGCTTTCCATGTTAGAGCATTTAGTACTCTCAGTCGTCCACGTTTTTTTTTCCTAAAGGCACGCTAAGGCACAGGCACGAGTGGCCCGCAACACACGTGGACCATGCTTATGTAGCGCCACCACTTGGGACAGCTTATCGCTGTCTCGCAGTATTGTACAAACTACTTGGAATCGTAGCTCTTGTAGTGAATCTGTCTAACACCCGTTCCTGGGCCAGCTGTTTTAATCTGACTCCTCGTCTTTCTCTACCTCCCGCATGCTCCCCGCGCGCCCGAAGCCCAGCGTCGTTCTCGGTCATCACACTCGGCCATGACTGCGAGCGCGCGGAGCTGCCGACACTGTTTCGGGCGGACGGTGTTGGCTGCATCGTGGCGGTCGGCCTCGACCACGCTGCAACATAGTTTGGTGGTCTGCCAGAAACGTCTCTGGTGGGCGACACCGGGTGCATCGCGGTGGTCGAAGTTCTCGGCCACGCTGGCCTCTGGCACGGAAAGCTGCCTATGGCAACTCTGGCGGGCGCCCCTTGCTGTGCCATCGATGTCGTTCGTCTCGCTGACGACTGTCTTGCTGCACGTAGGAGCGATGCAGAGGAGACCCTGGACGACGTACAAAAAGGAGTTGGTTGACCGGATCACGATTGGTCACAATGCGTTGGTGCGGTGGTATGTCACGTGTCGGCGAAGCGAGAGCGATACTCCGTGCCGGCGCGTCACACGACTTGTGCTTTGGCCGATGCGTTGTCAACGGGCCAGTGCACCGCGAGTTTTGGAAGGCAGCAGGTCTTGAGTAAATGCCGCGTGTATCCGGGCCGGGGAGGTCATGCGAACAGGGGTCAGAATCCCTGTCATTGGACGGATACTCGGGCTGCATGGGCAGGTGTCGGCTATTAGTGACTTCAGCCTTGCTCGTTGCCATGGCTTCGTTGACTTCACTCGGCACCCTTATGAAATCCGAAGCGATGTCGTCGGGAGGAGGCGCAGGTGGTATGGGAAGGTCGTTTGTGTGACTAACGCTTTCTTCTATCTGGGGTTCCTTGACCAAGACTTCGCTCAGCAGGGAATGGGCACGACCTTGTGTCGTCCATGCTTGCACTGACAATCGAGGATGTTGCATCAACGGCTCACGAAGCCTCTCGTTCCTGACATCCGTAGGTAAGTCAGCGTCCCGGTATGGCGCATCAGAGGCGAGCGGAGCCATCGCCTCTGTGTGGTGTACCAATGCTGAACTTGGTGGTGGCATTTGCGATTTCAACGGATGAAAAGTGTTGTCGGCCGCTGAAAGTGGTGTAGCGTTCATCCAGTTATTGAAGTCCGTTGGCTGGTCTGTTACCTGGAACAACGGTGGGAGAGGAACAGCCCGCTTCATGTATTCAAGCGAAGACGTCCTCAAGGGCAGCGTCACAGACTTCTGCAGATGCAAGGAGGTCTCGGCCTCTGGTAGCAACGGTGTCTTGTCCGACACGTAGGCAGAGTACGAGACACGAAGTGGTGAGCACGACCTCGGTCCGCTGCTTACACTGGGGAAAGCTGCGAAGCTGTCTGTCGGTGAGCAGCAGTGCGCAGTTTCAGCCTCGAGGAGATGGCCGTCCTCGGTAACAGACGTGTTAGATTCATTGGTGACGTCATAGGGAATCGGGCCGAAAGCAGCATTCAGAGCTGCGCACCATTCCGGCCATTACTATCGCTTGATGCCGTCGTAATTGTGCCATGCCTTGGCTGCGCCTCGGAGACGGTCTATGGCAACGAGCAGTTTATGATCGTCCGACCAGGCGTAACGAGAGCCGAGCGCATTGACCATCTCTACCCAAACATCGGCATCGTCCTGCAAACCGGAGAATTCCTGAAGTTCCGAAAGAACCGGATGCGGTAAGGTGGCAGGCCGGGAGCAGGAGCTCAACAACGCCAAGCGGTCGAGTTGTTGTGTCATTTGCGTGATGGTACGCATGAGCTCCGTGACAATGTCGGGTGAGGCGCCCGAATAGCCAGGATTCACGTCCGTGGAACATGTGGCGATAGCAGCACTCACGGCGGGGAGATCCACGGCCAAGGAAGCCTGGACGGCCTCCCTTGGAGGCTCAGATGTTGCGCGAGTCCTGGGCGAGAGGATGTCGCAACGGGAAGCGTTAACGGCGTTCCCGGGTAACAGCACGTCGTGCGCCGTCGCGTCGACGCTGGGATAGGGCTGCCCTTGGGTCACCGAGGAGGCCTGAACGCCGTCCTCGAATGGTGGCATAGGTGCTTCTGTCAGTATCAGGGTCCTGGTGTCCATGATCTATCGAGGAAGCGTGGACGGCGTTCCTTCGATGGAGACACCCGCAACGCCGCCGAGCACTTACAGGTGGCTTCAGCCTTAAGGTTCAGTTGTCGTAGATTGCGCCATTGTAGTGAATCAGACAGACACAACACCCGTTCCTGGGCCAGCTGTTCTAATCTGACTCCTCGTCTTTCTCTACCTCCCGCATGCTCCCCGCGCGCCCGAAGCCCAGCGTCGTTCTCGGTCATCACACTCTATATTTCTACACAGCCAGGCTGTATAAAATTAGGCCATTGGTAACACTGACAAATCACAGACTCAACGAAAAACAACAGTCATCAAAAACAACCTCTATGTTTAAATTGAATAATAATAATAATAATAATAATAATAATAATAATAATAATAATAATAATAATAATAATAATAATACTAATAATAATTCTTGCTTTACGTGACTTAGCGTCTTAAACATCAGACAGCGGAGCTGAGGAGTGCAGCGGTGGAGAGCAAAGCAGAGCAAAGCTTCGACGTCATCACTAACGTCACATCGCCTGAGCTCCGCCAGCTGCACAATGCCTTCTCCCACTCCGGACTCCGGCCTACCACTTGCGCCGCTGCTCCTCATCTGCGCTGCTCAGCTCTCCCTTCTCTCCGCTTGTCCACCTGCATATCTCCCACCTTCTTTCTTTCTGTCTTTCTTTCTTTCTTTCTTTCTTTCTTTCTTTATTCCTTTCTTTCTTTCTTTCTTTCGCATTGCCGATTGCCCATTCCTGTTTCCTTCTGAGAATTCGACCGCCATCCACGTGTTCAGTACGCAAAACTTCGGTTGCTACCTGCAGCAACGACGGTCATTCGTTCACATCCAGGCAACGGTGTAATGTGGCAGCGTGAAATGAAAGGTTGGCTCGATAACCTAGATAAAATTGACGTGTCAGAAAAGGCTGTTCGCGGAGAAGCCCGTAATAGAGACATCATCAATTATGGGAAAACGGTACATAAACAAAAAAACGCCAGGCCGGCGCTGAAACCGCAGCACAGTCACAGCGAAAGCTGGAAGAGCGGCGTTTCTAGAGTCCGTTGTAAGCTCTCTTGGGGCTACAATACAAGTAGACTAGAAAGGTGCCACTACGCCATAAATAACAATTTTGGTGAAGTTGGGAAGCACCTACTAAGCCATTATTCGTCATTCTGCGGAGAAGCGAGACACCAGCTCCACGTCTGTAAGGCATTATGTGCACTTTGTTGACGCGACGACTGATGACGATGAAGAATTATGGCTCAGCCCTTGTAATGGGTTAGAAGCTTTAAACGGCCCACCAGTTATGTATTTGCATTGCGTGACGCCCGCTCGCTATTTCCCTCTCCCGTCATGCTGTATAAACATACGTTGACGCGGAGAGAGACGGGAGGGGGGGGTCCGAAGAACTTTACTGAGACCCCGAGGAAATGGATCATGCGCTCATGGGCTTCCTTGGCAACCAATCCAAGTGCACTTGCGAGGAACCCACTACGCTATAAGCATTGTAATTTACTGAGACCCCGAGGAAATGAATCTGCGCTTATAGGCTTTCTTGGCAACCAATACAAGTGCACTTGCGAAGAACCCACTACGCTCTAAATCATTCTAATTTTTTAGAAGTAGGGCAGTAGGCACTGTGCCATTTTTCGTCATTTTACGGTGATCCGTGGGTACCTGCTAAACGCATGTAAGGCATTATGCGCACTTTGTTGATGCTGTGCCTGATGACGACAAAGAATTATGGCAGAGATCTTTGTAATGGGTTGGAAGCATTTCACAACCTACTCGTTGAACATTTCGCATTGTGTGACGCCTGGCTACAGAATTCGCGTTGTGCGACGCTTGGTGCTTATTTAATTCTTCTACCACGCTATATTTGCATATGTTATTGTGGTTCCTTCCCGACATGAAGCCTGTATAGGACCTTTTTGCAAAGCAGTTTCAAGCACCGGCATGTCTCAGAGGTTGAATACTGGGCTCCCACGCAGAGGGCCCAGGTTCGAACCTCGTTCCATCCTGGATTTTTTTTCTTATTTCGTTTTTTTTTTATTTCGATCGATACTGGTTACGGACACCGGCGGCGGCGGCGGACAACTACGGCGCCAAAAACGGCCGGTGAAATGATCTCATAACAGCTTTCGCTATGAAAAAAACCTTTGAGGCGCTTTTCACTAATGGTGCCAAGCCTGAGGGAACAGCACAGATGGGCGGCCTTCCTAGTTCTTGTGTACTTTTCCCTGTCTTGCCAGTGCGCCGCTCTTTCATACCGACGCTGACGTCATAGCTTTAGCTCCGCCTACGCAGCTGTGCGGAGTGGGTTGAGAAGTAGAAGGCGGCCAGACGAAGTGTACGCGCATCCATGCACACACACGAGCGGTACCCTTAAGAAGAATATGGAGTCAATCATAAGGTTATCCAGGGGCGGGAATTTTTCTCGTGTTCTTGCGCAGTGTCCTGTAGTGAAGACAAAGTTCTGGAAATGCATTGATTATCTATCGATTTGCTTTGTACTACGTGGTTTTATGCTACCTCAGCAATGGTAACTACCACAAATGAATTGGTTAATGATCGATTATTGATACCTATGGATTGGCTAATAATTAGCCTACAATATGCTTTAGCACGCATGTCGAGGCATTTGTAAGCAATTTCGAGAAATTTATTACCTATTGATCGATTATAAATTGGCTATCCATTTCAATCTTTGATTCTCTCTGTCTTTATATCTCTTTCAGTTTTCCCCCTTTCTTTCTCTTTATGTCTCACTTCGCTTTCCCGCCCTTGTATAGTATACGATAAAAAGCTATGTATGCTTCGCCAGCGTGCTGGGACAGCCCAGTGGTTACGATGCTCGCCGTCGGATCGAGGTTGTGCGGGTTCGGATACCGCCTCGGGAACAATTTTTTTGCCAAGAATGTCTCTCTTTCTTTGCTTTCTTTCTTTTTTCTTTCTTTCTTTTTCTCTCTTTCTCTCTCTGCATGTTCTCCCTTCCCATTAGGGTTATTGCATCCCACGCCGGACAAATCGGCGCATGTGTTTTGGGAGCGAAGCAAAAGATCAAGTAGAGGACGCACATAGCACGTGCAGCTTCATGATGACGACAATCTTCTGTTGCTTGATTACTACCAGCGACTGGAAAAACAGCTCTGCTGTTTAAATGCGCATGTGACCGGCACACCTACGAGAGAAAGAGAGAAAAAAAAACATTTCTTTGTACAATTACAATTATGAGTGGTCTTCCGCGTAGGCTGGTGTTGGAGCCCTTCGTTCATGGCTCGCGCCACTCCATGTCCCCGCTGGACGAACCAACGCTGCTCCTGTGGCACCCTCCAGAGCCTCATTTGTATTTGCTTGCCCGCGGCAGTTTTTTTTCGCGTAAGACGCCGCTTAATATGGTACATATGTGCCTAAGGCAAGGCTGTGGGCCTCTGTCCGATATCCTCACCACTACGCCGCTGGTGCATGCCACGTCACGTCAGACTGAATAAAAGGCCTTCAAGAATGTCCCTAGTGCAAGCAAGCGTATCCAAGACGCTAGACACGTTTTATTCCGATAGCAATTATATATGGACAGTCTCGGCTGGATTTTGCCGTCGCCGTCGCCGCCGTCATGCACCGTATATATAAAGTATATATATATATATATATATATATATATATATATATATATATATAAGCCCCAAAGAAAAATAATTCAGAAAAATGCTTCCGAAGCGTGGAATCGAACCAGGGACCTCTCGCTCCGCAGCGAGTGGCGCTAGCCACTACGCCACGAAAAGCAGATCCTCCACGTAGGTAACGGCGAGCGTTATATACACACCCTTTACCGCTGGATGGACTCAGAGACGGCTGCGCTTATAAGCGTTTCTTCATTACCAGCGAGATGGCGTTAGGAGCGCGACAGGCGCATTTAAAAGTTGTCGGCGAGCTCGCTCGCTTCTTCAGGGAGAACCTTGCCCTTCCGCTGTCTGCTCGCGCGGTTTTCTTGTGCTGAGGGGAAGAGGGATGTTTCACGCTCTCACCGTGATGTCCGCGCTCATGTTACGGAGCGTACGAAAGCCACTCGAGCTAAAGGGACGCCGCTAAACGAACAAACAGAAGATGAGCGCAAACTATCAAGTGTCACAGCTCGACACTTGAAGGACGCTAGTTTCCTTCGCTGCTTCGGCCGCCTTTGCAACAGGAGCGCTGTTCAAACTGACAATATCCATTGGCGAGCGTCACTTCATATAGTATTAGCAGGGTTGGGCAGAGATACTCAGAAAAGTATTCCGGAATACAGATATCGAAATATATGAATTGGAAGCCTAAAATACAGATACTGAGATACATTTGCCTTTAACGTAACGGGATATTTCGGAGATACTTTCGCAATAAGAACAAAAAAGTATTCCGGAATACAGTTACAGCGATACAGATACTGGAATACTTCTTTTATTTCAAGGATGCCCATACTACGCAAATACACCTATTAGTGCAGCATAATATTGTAATTAAAGTTACAGCGCATCGAAACGTTCAGTTCATTTATTTATTTATTACAGTACCCTCAGCGCCATTAAGACATTGCAGGGGAGGGGGGGGGGGCGGACAAAGTACATACTTAGTAATAATGACATAATTACAAGTATCAATTCCAATAAAAATACACTATTTCACAGCAACAGTAACAAGGATTGGACACCGAAATCGACATACTTGGCGAACAAACTAACTATGCTAGAATAGCACACTTTAAGCAAATCACTCGAATCACTAATGAACACCAGTGAATTGAGAAAAAGCACACAGCACGCATTTATTTGATGATCTGCTTTGCTGAGAAGGTTGCTGTGTAGGCTTCGCAAATGGGCTGTCTTCTAACAGCGTCGCTTCAGCCTCAGCACAAGACTCAAGAGAGAAAGTCTGTCTACCGCTGAAGGCGAGCACGAATTCGTGTTATAGTGAATAAATATCGCCTTCATAGCCGGATTGCCCAGTAGCGTGGCGATATCTCTTCTCGGGTCATCTAGATACCGAAACACTTCCGCCCTCACTTGGGTTGTTCTGACTGTTCAGAATCCGAAGTCGGTCCCCATCTTCGGAATCCTCAGCCGTCTGACCCTGTCGGCTTCAATGAAGCTTTCACCACAACCGACGCTACCAGCACCCATTTCAAAAAGCCGCAACAGGCGAAGTCGGCTCCGGCGTTGGGGGAGCCTGCTACCACAAAAGACCGTTTCACGCAGGTAATCAATTAGGAACGCACCCAGACATTGGAGAGGTGGCTGAAAGCGCGCCAAAGATAGCGATCTTCTATTCACTTCCGCCGCGACTACGGGAACTGCTTTTGGAAGTGCCGCCGCTTTGGAAACTGAAGGCACGCGAAGCATTGCAAAGCCTGTTCCAAGGCGGCATCTGCGCGGGGGGTCGCGAAGTAATGGCTTGTCACCCGAAAAAAATTAGGCGTGCTGCACTGACCTTGAGAGACAGCGACTTTCGTCGGCAGAAGCCGACAACACTGCCCCCGCGATTCTGCCGTCTGCGGCGTCGCGCGCTCTACCACATAGACCATTCTGTGCTTGAGGGGAAACCATCGCCGCCCTATCTGTCGGCGACCGGCGGCGCGCCTTTGCTTGTCTTGGCACAAAAAAGAAAAAAAAAAAACGTCATTCCCCCATTGGAAACACGCCTCAACTTATTTCCGACACAAAAAAACAATGTAACGAGATACCCGTGTCCTGCATAGTATCGCGATACAGGCGATACATCGCAAATGTATTTCACTACTGAGATACAAATACATTTTTCAAATGTATCTCTATACAGAAATACAGATACTCAAAAGTATCTCTGAAATACTATCGCGATACTCTTGTATCGCGATACTGCCCAGCCTTGAGCATTACTTTCTTGCTATCGCATTCATTGCTTCGGCCTTGCGGCGAAACTGTGACTTTCTTCTAAACGCCGACAGAGTGTCGTGGAGCTACAGTAAAACCTCGGTGATACGAATCTCGCGGGGTCACCAAAAATATTCGTGTAATCGGAAATTCGTATCACCAGAAAATATGGAAATTTAGTTTGCGACAAAATAATGTTGGCATACGTTTTGATTTAGTGTCTCTCATGCCTGGAGGGATGTCATCAACAGCGCTGAATGATTGCCAGTAAACTTTTTAGACGTCAATGAATGAGCATACTTGTATTCGTAAATACACGGTGCGTGCGCGCGTGTGTAAATAATGAATCAGATGTGCTGTGACGCGTGACCGCTAGTAGCCTCTTCCTAATCGTACTACGCTAAACGCGAAGGCGCATAACGGCCTCCAAGATTCGGGCGCACAATCTAGGAGGCATCACTCCACCGTTGATGGTCACGCAGCGCACATGCCCGCGATCGCGCGGGACTGCCGCGTCTTCCGCGACAGCACCTGTTCCTACCTGCGCGCTGGCGTACGTTCGTATCAAACGTCGCGGGGTGAACGTCGGTTCGCAACAACCGCACTCCAATATATTCCACGCTATTGGGCCTTGGCCGGGACCACAGAAAAATTCGTATCACCCCGAAATTCGTTCGAGCCGTGATCGTATCACCGAGGCTTTACTGTACCACCTTTCTATTCGCATTGACTGTCACGATTGACAAAGGTCAATTTCTGGCGCTGTTTTATTACTTCGGTCGCTTAATAATTAATTTATTTATTTATTTATTTTGATATCCGAGATCTTATATTACAGGAAAAACAAAAGCAGATCGTTTCATAGTCGTCGGATTAATCCTGCTGCAACATTTCCGGTCTTCAACTTCTCATCCCATATTTCAACAACTGAAACACTTGCCCTAAGATATGGAAGTACGAAAATGCACCAGATATTGTGATTAATGTCTGGCTTTTTAGGAAATTCCCAGGAACGAGTTGAACCGCGTAGGCTTTTTTTTAGTAAATCCAGCGTGCTATAATCAATTCGCAACCTGGCGTTGCATGCGTCTGTATTGATGCGTCTTCCACATTTGTGTTCGTGCCTATGACGTAATATGAATCCTTTCAATATATCAACATTCTATTAAAGTAAGGTAGTGACACGCCTACGTCTGCACTTCATCACGTGTCGCTGACTCTTATTAAATATATTTAATTAACCACCTGCAGCGGACATGGTTATTGTAAACGCGAGTGCGGTCCGCCTCTTGTGGCAATCCGTAGCTCGGTGCAGGAAAAAAGGGAGAAAAGTTTTTTTTTCCTCGGGAACCTGGTCAGACACTTTGCTAAAAGATGCAATGCTTTGCCGGAAAGTTTATTTATTCATCATCGGCATTGCGTTTTAAACAAATATCAACGGCGTAGTACAGCGGGAAGCCGCATGATTGAGTTGAGAAACTGTGGCGGTAAAACATGATAAGGATAAAGTACAGCGCTTCTGAATGAGTGGCTCCATTCGCGGCAGTGGACGGCGTCTATTCAAACCTTCCATGGGTCTATTATTAGGTCAGCTGGACGCAGCTGTCCGATAGTATAGTGCATAGTACTGTAAATCATTCGCGCTTTCTTCTAAGCACAGGCTTAGTTGTCGTGCACTGGCAGTGTAAGGAGAGTTTCAAGAAGCCCTTGAATAGTAGCGGATGTAGTACTGCAAAAGTTTAACCTCTTTGTGCCAATACATTTCTACTCAACCCAGGAAAACTTCGCAGATATCAGGAAAGAAGACGAGGCTTCAGCTGGATTCAGTGGCATGGTATGTAGCAACCAATCAAATGACTACTACGGCATGAAGACAGCGACTTATCATGTATGTGATTATGTAGTACATATGACATGCATGCCGTGAGCTATCATTCGTGTTCGTGGTGTACTCATGTAATGTCATACCTTGTTTTGGAATAACAGACAGAGTCAACGAATGATGAGAGCAGCAAAGGTGACCGGATAGATAGATAGATAGAAAGTAGATATATAGAAGATAGATAGATAGATAGATAGAGAGATAGATAGATAGATAGATAGATAGTCGATAGATAGATAGATAGATAGATAGATAGATAGATAGATAGATGATAGATATATAGATAAGATAGATAGATAGATAGATAGATAGATAGATAGATAGATAGATAGAGATAGATAGATAGATAGATAGATAGATAATACGCTCATAGTGCCTTTGTTTCGTAATGAAATCTTTCGCGTTCAACAGATCCCCGAAACATTTATTGAACATGGAAATTCAAACTCGATCTATCTATACACAATTTTACCACTCTCTCGATCTAACGAAGAACTTTTCATTCCTTGGCAGGTACCCATCGCGTACAGTATTGTCACCAATCGAAATTAAGTCAGCTAAGTTGCATTAAACCTGATTTAAGGATATTTTTTTCTGACATAAAAGAGTTTGAGAGGCGTGAGTTTTTTTTTTTACAATTTTTGGCACAAAGCGGTCTTGGAGCGTGCGCTGTAACGCTATAAATTTAAAACACCAATGTGCACTGATCACCAGCCTAGCGTTATTGCAGGGCACTGGCTTTGGAGTTTCTGTAAAAGCTCCCACAGGAAGACCACTGGGGCTGATTTCACTATCTCTTGGTTTTTTGCTCCCAGGAGGATGTGCTCGTCTCCTCGCAAGTTACTTGTTCGGCCTCCTCGTGCGATGTCTGCATTAGTTCTCCAAACCTTTGCATAGCGGCAGTCTATCATAGCATCACGTTTCCGTCTATCTGGCATGCGTCGCCCGGACATGGAATGCACCATATCCGGGCCACCCATTCGACCCTCGACCATCACAGACGTGAGTGTGCGGCGAGCACGATGTCACGAAACATTTTGAGGGTCATTACTGTACAATTTCTGATATCCACGAGCCAACTGATACCTCTCTCGATTTTACGAACGGTTCGAGCATGGTCATCGCTTTCCTAAATTGTGTTTGAACTGTTGTCAGAAGAGGTTGTCGATCTGTGGTATAAGCTCCCGTTAAGATGGGAGCCAACTACGCTTGCCTGAAATACTCAATGTCATGATGCACGCTGATGTAGCTTCCTGCTCGCTTGTAATCCCTCCCACTGTAGCTTCCAGCATTGTCGTCGGGACGAAAGAAGAAAGCGCTGGGAATATGAGAAAATCCCATGTAACTCCGCTTGTACTGGACGGATTCGAAACATTTTTACGGAAAAAGATGTGTGATTCAAAAGGCTCCTAGCTTGTGGTCATCTGATGATTACTTGGAAAAGTATTGCAGCGGCCCTCTATTATTCGCTAATTATGTTCTCACTAATTTGCTTTCGGCACTCGCGAGCGTTAAAATGGACGCCCCGTAATAGTTGAGCTTGAAACAATAACAATTATGCTGAAAGCTCATGTGTTCACCTTGCAATACTTCTTCGCGTCTTCCCCTTTTGTAACGTCCCCCCGTCAACAGTGCGTTGGGGCAATTTATAAACCACAGATAAATAATCTCTTTAATAAATAAGAAGTGTGGCGCTAGGACGTTACATCAGGTTTGAGTCAGCAGCTTGTCAACGTCGTGTATCAGGAATATTGGGGTGATGATAACTGCAATGCGCCTACATCTTCAAATGCCAAGAGCATTTCTATAGCTTGTAAGGTGGGTTTCGGCTATACGATGTGTCTCGGTGACGACACAACACAAATAGAGGGAGAAAGGCCCGAGATTAACAGGTTAACCAGATATTGCATCCTGTTGTCTGCCTTGCCTTGCTGTGGGGAAATCGGGGCTGGAAAGAGGGTGCAGAGATTAAGAGAGAAAAAGAAATAAGGAGATACAAACGAGAAGAACCACACTGTGGTGGTTCTTGGGCCCTCAGATACAGGAAAACCAAGGCACGAACAAGAAACACATTTATCGACTTGACACATACACACACAGTTACACACGCTTGGTCTGACTCAACAATACAAATATCCTTTAGGTCCTGAATCTCAGAGTTTATAACCCACACGCAAGAGGATCGGCGCGTCCTGACGACTAGGCCCGTCGAACGTCACTCACATACCGCAGTCAGGTAGCGATGATGCCAGCACGAAGCGGACAGGTGCGTGGTGAAGTCGTGCGAAGGTGCACGAGCAGACGACGACCCGCTCGTCGCGGTACTCACAGGCCCACGCTGACGACGGCGAACTCGGACGTGGCACCACGGCCACGATCTCGGCTCCAGAACGGAGTCAGCCTGACGTGGCACCGAGGCCACGATCTCGGCTCCGGAAAAGGCTCAGCTCTGGTTGCGCCGGAACCGCTTGGACATGGCGCCGAAGCCACGATCTCGGCTCCGGAACGGGGTCGCTCGGGTTGTGCCGGAACCGCCTGGACGTGGCACCGAGGCCACGATCTCGGCTCCTGGCCCACACGCTTGCTCGTTCCCGGGACACACCAAGCTCGTCCCGGTTGGCCTGGTCGCACCAGCTCGGTCCCTTTTTCTCTCGGCCCAACGACCGGCGCTCTGGCTGCCTGGCCGCGTTCTTTCAGCCCGGTGACGTTCTGCCGCTCTCGAGCTTCGCGAGCGTCTCGCTCGCGCACACCGTCGTCGTCGTCTCTGGTTCGGCATACCCTCTTGTGGGTTATAGTCTCTTACCACACATATAGTCACTTACTACACTTCCCCCCACTTTCAGTACGTTGTGCCGCGGATAACGTTAGTACGACGCGACACAACGGAACACAGCAAAAGAAATCACCGGGCATATGCAAAGAATAAGAATGTCAAGATTGCAAGCCTTCTATTACTACACAAACATTGTTGATCACTAGCCCGGCGCACTCTGACACGGAAGATAAAATGCGCTAATCGCGCGTTTGATACGGCCGGCGGTGGCATATACGGTTTTATACACCTGCATACCACGTACACGTCACAACGAGGCGCGCTCACACTGCCGGCTCTGGTGAATAAACACGCGCCGACACACAGCACACACAACGCACGATTCACACCGTGAAAGTCTAGTTGTCTTGCTGTCTTCACCTGGTCCTCTTTGCGCAGCGACGACACCACACCATGCTCGCGGTAGTCGTCATCACCGGTAGTCGTTGTCAGTAAGTATTGTTGTCACGTCGCTTGTACGTCTTAGTCTTGCGACGTTGAAAGTGCCTCTGGGAACGTGGTGGTTGTAGCGGCGCCTGAGGCGATGATGGCGACTGATCCATCTGTGCACTGAGGCTGTCCGTTCCATCACTGCGGAGCGTAAGATACCCCGGACGAGATTGATTGAGGCGGCCGGTATTGCGTTCCTCGAAGTAGGAGTGTTGCCTGGGTCGACGACGTTGTGGTACCCTGGGCGTCGTGTCCAGAGGCAACAATGCCTCATCTTGTGGGGTACGTATACCGCGGTAACGTGTTGAATCCGGTCGCGAATTCGGCCACGGCGAGGTCGATAGCTGCGACGATCCAGATGAAGGTGCCGTTGCTTGCCATCTCTTCGCGCAGGCCGCATGGTTATCGCTGTTAGCTGCAGATAGACTGCTGTCACTGGGTTCGGGCCTAGGTGCACGTAGTCGGTTCGCGACGCGACTTACGGTGACCTGGTCTTGCCGCCTACGACGACGATTTGTAGGGGTTTCAGGCGTCTTTTCCTCGATGTCTGCGCTGCTACTGCGATTGGGAGTCCGGGTTGCCATCACTCTCGTGGTGTCCAATGGCAAGGCTCCCTTGATGTTTCCAAGGACAACATCATAAAGTGAGTCTCGCAGGCAGTGAGCACGAACTTCTCCCTTAAAAATTGGTGTATCCAGGAAGACCACAGCTTCTGGTAGGTTACGCACTGTGCGGTCAAGGAACAGTACCGGCCGATACGCACCGGTCAACCTTTCCTTTGGCACTAATGTCTGCCGCACTACGACCGTATCGCAGCCAGTATCGCGCAGTACGGTAACTGGGCGTTGATCCATAAACCCTTTCACAATGGGCACGTTCTCAATGTCCTCAAGTACAACACTTCGGCTGACTGCAGTGTTGACAACAGGAACCTTTTCACCATCTCTCAGAATGACGTATTCCGCATTCCCTGCTGCTTTTTCCTCGTTTCTTTCACCTGATACCATGCACGATGCTTCACATCTGTCCCCTCTGCCGGCGGAATACTTGTCACTATTGTGACCATGCACTGGGGAACATGCTTTCGTGCGCGACCAGCATTCAGCCGCTCTGTGCCCTTTCTTATCGCACAGAAAGCAACGGTCGTCCGCCCGAAGCGTCTTCCTTGCGAGCTCCGTCCTTAGAAATGTGGGCGGACCCGTTTCTCCACATGCGCGTTCCTTGCCCAGATTCACCAGTGACTGAGCATCCATAAAATTGTCCGAAGTCTGCGCTATCTCCTGCAACGTTCGGCAGTTCCTCTCCTTCAGAAACACTCTCAGAGCCGGAAGACAACTCTCCATGAATTGCTCGGCGATAATCAGGTCTCTAAGGCCATTAAAGGTCTTGTCGGATTTTGATAGCTTCAACCAATGGTCAAAATAACCAGCAAGCCGAGAAGCATACTGCAGGCCGGACTCATTGTCTTCGGGTTTCGCTTTGCGAAATTTTTCCCGATAGCCCTCTGCAGTGTACCGAAACCGCTGCAGTAGCGCCGTTTTTAGCTGGTCATAGTTTAACGCAGCTGTAGGATCTAGCCGGCCTATCACAGTTAGCGCTTCTCCAGTCATGCACAGACTCAGTGAAAGCGCCCATTTCTCACGGGGCCACCCTTGGCACGTCGCGACCCGCTCGAACCGCTGTAGGTACGCGTCGAGATCGTCCCGTGTTTCGTCAAAGGGCGGTATCAGTTTATGAGGGCTATATACTTCCGGTGCACGTGTAGTGCTCGTGGTGACGCTCGAGGTAGCTCCCCCTGGTTCATTAACCTCGGCTGACTGTCGTCCCGCGCCTTCCTGAAGTTTAAGCTTCAGCTCCAAAATCTTGAGCTCTTTTTCCTGCAGTAGGCGTTGCCGCTCAGCGCTTTCTTTAGCTTCCTCTCGTTCACGTGCGCGTTCATTGCGAGCTAGTGCGCACTCTTTCTCTACCCATTCTCTAAGCTCAGCCTTCTCGAGCCCTAGTTCTCGGCCAAGTGCAATAAACTTTTCCCTGTCCATGGCCTAGCCCCGCATCTGAGTAATGGCTGTAATATTAATGTGCCATCCTGGCAGGCTCGCCAAATGTGGTGGTTCTTGGGCCCTCAGATGCAGGAAAACCAAGGCACGAACAAGAAACACATTTATCGACTTGACACATACACACACAGTTACACACGCTTGGTCTGACTCAACAATACAAATATCCTTTAGGTCCTAAATCTCAGAGTTTATAACCCACACGCAAGAGGATCGGCGCGTCCTGACGACTAGGCCCGTCGAACGTCACTCACATACCGCAGTCAGGTAGCGATGATACCAGCACGAAGCGGACAGGTGCGTGGTGAAGTCGTGCGAAGGTGCACGAGCAGACGACGACCCGCTCGTGGCGGTACTCACAGGCCCACGCTGACGACGGCGAACTCGGACGTGGCACCACGGCCACGATCTCGGCTCCAGAACGGAGTCAGCCTGACGTGGCACCGAGGCCACGATCTCGGCTCCGGAAAAGGCTCAGCTCTGGTTGCGCCGGAACCGCTTGGACATGGCGCCGAAGCCACGATCTCGGCTCCGGAACGGGGTCGCTCGGGTTGTGCCGGAACCGCCTGGACGTGGCACCGAGGCCACGATCTCGGCTCCTGGCCCACACGCTTGCTCGTTCCCGGGACACACCAAGCTCGTCCCGGCTAGCCTGGTCGCACCAGCTCGGTCCCTTTTTCTCTCGGCCCAACGACCGGCGCTCTGGCTGCCTGGCCGCGTTCTTTCAGCCCGGTGACGTTCTGCCGCTCTCGAGCTTCGCGAGCGTCTCGCTCGCGCACAGCGTCGTCGTCGTCTCTGGTTCGGCATACTCTCTTGTGGGTTGTAGTCTCTTAACACACATATAGTCTCTTACTACACACACACATACCCAGTTGAAAAAAAATTCGGCACATTCCACATACCGTGGGAGTCGATGTTATGCGAAGCACGCGGCGGGAAGGTGATTGTGGCGTAGCTTTTTTTTACTGAGCGACACGTTACAAAATGACGCTGAAGATATGTATAAAATTTATGCGCACACATATATGTTGAACAGCCGCATATGTGTTATATAACCAGTTGCTTACGGTTGGGTAAAGCTGCCAATCGCAACGTGGTTATTACTAACACCAGAAGCGGTAAGCTGATATGTAGTGCTAATGCGTGTCCCGAGAACGCACGCACGTTTCACGAACCCCTGTGCATGTGTGGAAGAAGTCCTTGACAGTTCTTGAACAAGGGCATCATCACCGTGATCACTGAGCACCAGCAGCTGTTCATGACTTGTTATAGGATCCGGTTGTGATCGTGGTGACGAGGGGCCTATGTGTAGTGATGTATGTGGTGTAGTAGAGCTGTTGGAATTCGTGGATGCCTTAGTCATTTCGTCGACAAATTGTCTGTCGACAGAGCCGGCGACATGTCGGAACCTGAAGCCACCCTTCGCGTTGGTGAGGTATAGGTCGTCGAGGCTGGTAGGCCTGGATACCCTACTGAAAAAATCCATATGCCATCTTACGGAAAATATACGGATTCCATATATTTTCCATATAAAACATATGGATTTTGTGCGGACGTATACGGATGCATACGGAAATTGTACGGAAGATATGGAAAGTAACATATGGTACATAAGGAATTCCGTACGGGTGTATGGATAGTCTTACGGAACACACGAAATCCGCATCTGTTATACGGACAGACCCATGCGGCGATACGGAATATATGGAAACTATGATACGGAACGTGCGGAAACCGCATGGGCATACGGAAAGAACAAACGGAATCCATATCTGCTATGGAAATGCCCATGTGACAATGAGGACTATATGGAAAGCATGGTCTTCTGCATAAGGAGCATAGGCGTGCGCAGGGTTCCCCTTCAAGGGGGCGAAGGTTCGTCGCGGCGCCCCCTTCCAATTATGTCAGCGCCCCCTCGGGGGGGGGGCGCTGACATTGCGCCCCCCCCACCGAGTCGCAGCGCCTCCTTCCCTATTATGTCACTGTGTGGAACTGACTTTGCGGCCCCCCTCTTAGGTGAATAGGGGGGGCGCCCCCCCTGCCCCCCCTTGTGCGCACGCCTATGATAAGGAGGATGCATGGGCGCACTGGTGGAATTGAGCGGAACCCATTCGTGTGATACCCATGTGCGGAAAACATTTGTACGGCAGAAGTGAAAATATTTTTAGCGCATAAGCTTCTCTATGAAATATGCAGAATATTTATTTATTTATTTCTGAATACTAAAATATTAAAAGATCATATTATGGTGATTAAAAAATAAAGATATGCAGGCTTCAATAAACAAACAAGGCACAGTAATTATTGCAGGAATAAGAATGATATATATGCAAAAGTATAAAAACACAAATAGACTTACCAGCACAAAAATATAACCCAACTTGAGTATTCCCTCATGTTCATAGTCGTCTGTACGGTATGATGTTCATACTCACGTCTACTTGTTGGTCCTATCAACCAAGGTCAATGAAGTCTCTTCTTGATTTCAGGTCAGGGCACTCTAATTAATCAAACAAGGTATTGCAACTTCCGCTATAAGGTCTGCCCTCAACAAGTGTTGTCCCCATCGTATACCTGACAGCGTTCTTAATCGGGTACAAAGGCTGCGCGAGGCCAGCTATCCTAAGTCAGTCATTTCTATGACATGCGATAAACTGCTTCGTGAAATCAAGGGGCAGCCCTCACGAAAGAGCGATAAAGAAGATTTTAGCCGTTTTGTCTGTATCCCATATGCCCATTCTTTTTCACACAGGTTAAAGAAAGTTGCATCTAAATTCAGAATAAATGTCGGGTTTTCGAGCAAGTCGAAGCTGAAAGGAGTTTGCCAGGCAGTAAGTAGGCGCCTGGACAACAAAGAAAATAGAAGCAATCTGCAATGCTCTATGAAACACGGTATGAAGTTCGTTCCGTGCATTCAAAACGTGGTGTACTCAATTCCCTTTACATGCGATCGTCAGTACATAGGGCAGACCGGGCGTTGTTTAAATATTAGGCTTAGGGAACACCACAGTTCTTTGAAAGGCTTTGCGCATTCACATTTGTCCATGCACTGTCATGATTGTGGGTGCCGCCCCCTTTTTGACAAAACAAACGTGCTCTTCAAGCACCCCGAAAAACTGTCAAGGGAAATTATAGAGGCGTTTTTTATACGCAAGAACGGGTGTCAGTGTGTCAGCCAGCCATCTATTGCCTTACTAGATAACGAAGCTAACATGTTAGATTGTGGATAATTATATTTGATACCCCGTGTATGTTTTGGTTATGCCTTTTTACCTTGTAGACGTCCCCTTTGCTTTGATTAGATGCGTAGTGCGCATTTCTGAGTCAATTGATTTTAGATTGCCAAGGCTTGGTTTGTCACGTGTTGGTCTCTTTTCATGTATATATGTTTTCGTGTTTTTCAATAAAATTCAGTTGAAAGTCAGCGCTGTGTTGTGTCCACTTCTAGTTCCTTCGTGCATACGTGTTTCGCGCTGTTAGCCGCAATGAATCTACACCAACTCGCCCAGTTTTCCATTCTACTTACGCGCCTCAACACTCACCCATACTCAGACTCACGGCTACTCACACCAATGAGTATTCACGTGGTGTCTACTCACACCTCTCGACGACTCTTATTCACACCTACTCACACCATGCCTATTCACTCATGTCTAATCCTACCCGTCAACACTCACTCATTCCTTCTCTTATTGATGAATATTAACTCATGTTCATAATCATGCCTACCCCCACCCCTCAACACTGACTCATACTCACACTCATGCCTACTCACACCGATAAATATTCACTCATGTTCATACACACATCCCACATCCCTCATCCCTGGCTCATACTCACACTCACGAGTACTCATTCATGTTTATACTCACACCGACTAACACTCATTGTACTCACTCACATCCATACTGCACACCGACTCACACTCATGAGTAACCACTCATGCTCATACTCAGGTTTGCCTAAGCCCCTTGCTACTCACTCGTAATCACACTCACGCCTTTCAAATGAGCAGGGGCATAGCCACGTTAGGGCACACCGGGCCCGTGTCCCCCCCCCCGGAAATTTTTTTTGCCATAGCATACAGAGCAGAAAATGACAATCGACCACATCTGCCTGCTCGTCCCCACTACAGATCAAGGAGGTGCCCCCCCCCCCCCGAAAAAAATTGCTGCCTACGACCCTGCTCATGAGCATAGTTCGTCAAAAAATGTGGAGCTCACTTAGGCTCACTCACCAAGAATATTTTGCCTTTAGTGCTCACTCGGACTCAGACTCATCAAAATTTTTCTAAATCAGACTCACTCGGACTCAGACTCACTGAAAGTTTGCTCAACCGGACTCACTCGGTCTCAGATTCACAAAAATATTACTCAGCCTGACTCACTCAGACTCAGACTCATGGCTCGATCTGAGTCTGAGTCGACTCATTAGTGAGTTTGCCGACCTATCCTTATGAGTGAGTATGCCGAGCTGATTTTCACATCTTCTCTAGGTAAAAGACCTGTATACGCATTGATGGTTGCAAATGATTCAGTTCAAAAAAAGTGAGTTTTGTATTCATAAAAATATTTGTCTATGTTCATGGATTGGTTACCCAGAAGCTGTACAAGGTGGGCTGAAAATAATATGCCTTAAAGTAAGTCAGTGAAGTTCTTTAGTTGCGGTTAAGCACAGCGTGAAATTACTAGTTTAACCCATTGTAGTAGCACATGAACACTGGCAACAGACACATTCTCTTTGCCATAAAATGACTCCACAAAAACTGTTTTTCTTTTGTCATAACTGTGTGTTATTGAACTTCCTGTATTCCCAGTATTAAACCAACAATGACTTCAATCAAAGAAGACCCAGTGGCCTGTAGGCCTTGCTGTTTGGAAAGATTCACATTGAACAAGCACTTTCTCTGAAGCAGTATTAGGCTGTCCTTCATTTATATATATATATGTACGTCATAAGAGCATAGTCACCTTAATATCGCTTGCACACACTTAAGTTCTGCCTAAAAGACCACATTAAATATATATCAGAGATCACGATTTAAGGTATACACGTCTAAATCGTTCATAAACTAGTGGTGCTACCTGTGTGTCCTCTTTATATGATGCAATTTTAACTTCTCTGAGACACTGGTCTTAATTAAATACATTTTCTTACATATTGTGATATGCGTACGCACAGTGTTGTACATATGAATACTTCATGAAACAAATGTGCGCAGTTTTTGTTAAAAAGGTTCACTCTCAACCATTTATTTGCTCAAAAGGGTTTAAGAGCACACATGTGTTTACATAGTTCAGCCATAAAGGAAAGTATTGATGTACTCAAATCTGTAGAAGAGAAAGCTCACTGCTCTCATTAAGAGTGACAATGTTGCACATCTGATCCTACTACTGCAATACCTTTGTCATCAGCTGGTTATACAGCTGAATAAGTGCCTGATCGTTTTTTTACATGTTGTCGTATGTGCTAATAAGTAAGAATGCTGTTCAAATCTCAAGTGATCAATAACACATACGCATCGTCACACTGATGCTCACTGTCGAAGATCCCAAACCGCATGTCGAGCTACTTGGTTATCAGTTTTCATGCAAGTTATCAACTAGCCAACTGTAAAATACAGATATATGAAGCAAATTTGCCTCTCTGCTCTACTTTCCTATAGACCCTGGGTGTTGATGCACATGATTAATACCTATTTATACTACAAGGGTACATAAAATGAAAGAGAAAATAAATGATAACCGTGGCCTTTTGCTCTAATGTATATTCCCTGAAAGCATCATGCCTCATTCATGCTTTATCGCAGGCAAGAAAATTATATCGTGCAAACAACTTTATCAGGGCGCACTCCTGGGTCGATTGACTGGTCGTATGAAGCATGAATGATATTCACAGAAGTTCCAAAACATGCATCACACATCATTGCTATCTGAGTTTAACGACTTAAATGCGAAGCATTTGTTAAACACTTCTACGACCTTGAACGGATCTATCTACCTATCTTAGCCGCCTACGACTCATAGCTCGTGTGGTTGTTTCGTTAATGGGATGTACGCCAAAATTCGTGTGGCATGAAGCGACTGCGTGCAGAACATGAATGATGGGTCTTAACTTGCAAATCATGCTATGCATTTCATTAACCACATGATTTACACGTCACTCCCTTGGTTCTCTTGCGACTGTTTCGTTAACTTGATATTTACCAAAATAGGTATGGCGTCACAAGAGTGTATTACGCACATAAACGACAGTTTCTACCGTGCAAATCATGACACGCTTGCAATGTATGGCGTTATTTGACAACATGGCCTCGGGGGCGCTAGTGACCGTTTCGCCTGCTTCATATACACCAAAATTGGTATTGTGCAGTGTGACTGTACGTCCAACATAAATGACAGCTGGCAACATGAAAATAATGACATGCATGTCATGTACACACTCCACGCTCATGGTGCGCTCTCGGCCGGCTCGCTACCTTGACATACACCTAAATTGATATAGCGTGACGTGATTGTGCGACGAACATAAATGACATATAGTAACATGAAAATAACGACATGTATGACATTTACGGCATGGAGCCTGGTGCACTCGCGTCCGGTTCTCTAACTTGATATCATACCAAGATTGGTATAGCGTGACGTGACTGTATGACGTACATAAATGACAGCTGGTAACATGGAAACAATGAATGACATGCGTGTAATGTACGGCATGGGTTGCATGCCACGCTCATGGTGCGCTGGCGGGCATTTCGCAAGCTTGACATGCCGATTTTACTTTACTTTTTTTTTGCATTTCATTGCACTTTACAAGCGATGCAATGTGCAGAAGGTCATCTACAGGTGCATCAGCGACGATAAGGGCTCGCAAAGAGAGAGAACATCAGTATTACTTACCAGTTTTGTTCCTGACTGTGCCGAGCACGCAGGGTGCCCATCATCTGCTTGGTAATGCACAGCGGCACGCTCGCTTGAGTCGACAGGCCGTCGCGGTTATCGCACTCGCAGCGCAGCATGTTGCACTATCGTCAAACCACGCATATCACATCCAGCGGCGAGAACACAGTGAGGCTGAAGGCACAAAACGCGCACACACGACCGACACAGCTGATCACTTGAGAAGTGGTGTTGACAAGGCCTAGCCGGCCTTGCCTAGCTACGACGATCGCGCCGTCGCGGGAACGACTCCCTCCTCGCGTTTCTTTCTTTTTTTCTATGTTTTTTTTTCTGCGCGCGCGCATGCGGCGCGAAGCTTTGTCCCATTTCACTTCAGTAGCGGCTCGTCTGGCTTGCTTTTGACCTGGCGGGGGCGGGCCGCAGTAGGCTGCAGCCGCCAAGGCCAAAGGGCTTCCTCGCTTCCTCTCCAGCCGTTCGGAGGGTCGCGTATATCTCTTTCTCTGGGCTATCTGTGCAAGGGATTTTTAGTGCGCTGAAGTATGCCGCCTCTTTCTTTTACTTCTTTGCCCCGCACAGCTGCATACATGCCCGCCAGCACTGAAGGCATTATGGAAAGCTTCGGAAAAAAAAGAGAAAACATGCCAGAGGAAATGAGATGGGAGTTTTTTGTTCTTGAACTCCATTCGACGAATGGCGTCAGATAGTGAATTTACCACCTTTCTTCCACATAATTTCTTAACGAAGTAAAATTTAGGACACAGAACTTTATTACACCCACCTCATTACACCCTAAGGGAGTACTGTCCAGATGAAGGTAGTATTAAGGAAGATTGTAGCCCTTAAAACGCCCAATTCGGCTAGTTTGCGTTTGCAGTGTAATGTTGTTACGTTGTGTATAGATATGCGCATTTTTTACTTCATTTGCGGGGACCGTGGGTGCGCTGACAGGTGCCACATAAACGACGTGTGGTGCTCAGGGAACTGGTGACGTCACCCTTGCGATACATGACCCACCCGAATCCCGTCTTGCCAGTTATAGAAATTCGATTCGTAATTTATAAGACGAAGAACCTCAGGTTGTTGTTTAGGTGTATATGCAAGAGTGTCATTGCTCCGTCATATGTTGGACAGGCAAAATTTCTGCTTTTCACCTCTTTACATATCGACTCTCACGGCAGCGATAATTAAGGGATCCCTGCTTCAGAATGGGAGGAAGCGGAAAAATTGAAGCATTGTATGACGGATGTTGTTTTGGCAATACCGATATATTTTATACGCATGCAATGTAGTTCAGCACCTGTAAACTGTGCAGACTAGCCCTATTCGAGGCGGAAACTGCAGTGTCGGCAATGTATCGCCTATTACATTGCAAAAAAGAAAAAAAAAACATCTTTTGAAACGACATGGATGCTAGGAAGCAGCGCTGCAAGTTTGTGCTAAAACCAGCCACGAACCATCGCGCAAAGAACAAAGAACAGAAGAGAAAGACTTCAATGAAATATTCGAAATTCTTACGAGGGGAGCCTAAGTCGAGGGCCCAATGACACCAACACACACGTTGGAGAATTGCGAGACGTGACTGTCCACCACTGACCTGGTTGACCAGCAAGGCTGAAGGTACTCTAAAAGAACTTGTTGTTGGGCTAGTTGGCAGATCATTTCCAAAACTTAATTAGAGCTTAATTAAATCAGTTAAAAACTTAACCAGTTAAATAAATCAGGTAATTGAATCAGTTAAAAACTTAAAACTTAATTAAATCAGTTGGAAGTGACCGCTGTTCGTGGTTGATGCCTGGGTGTGTGGGTGTGTGAATGTGTCGTGTGGTTGCGCTCTAATTAAGTTTTGGAAAAGGCTGAAGGACTCGAAGCACACAGGACCGTTCGTCGTCGACAAACCTGGGCGCCCTGAAGACATTCCAGCTCCATCCACAGACACAGACCACGATGTTGTGCGGATAATAACGCAAGCGCTCTCTTATGCACTCGCCTAAGACAAATCGAAGGGGAAAGCCATCATCTTCTTTTTCTTTTCATTGGATTGCATTGATCCCCCTACCAGACTTCTGCACCTAACGTGGTTTTGCACTGACTCCCTCATCGGAGGCATTGCAGGTTTTCTGCGCCTCACGTGGTTTTTTAGGGCCTCCGAAATTGGCAAACATTTGAGCGAATCACGATGTCATGTGTTGACGTCTTAGGGTGACGTGGAGCAAGTTATAGATAGATAGATAGATAGATAGATAGATAGATAGATAGATAGATAGATAGATAGATAGATAGATAGATAGATAGATAGATAGATAGATAGATAGATAGATAGATAAAAAACGAGGCGAACAGTTCAACTTGCTTCGCAGTGGTTAAGGCTCACCTAGCTGCGTTGCGTCCAAACCGGCAGGTGATGGTCCAGTGGCACGGAGGACTTGACTCTAACCTTCCTAGGCTTTTTAGTGCCATGGCCGTATAACTTTTTTTTTGCACGCCTCAAATGTTTGGTCACTAACGTACACTGCAGGTAAGAAATAGAGAGTTTGAGAATTGGGGAGCCACCACACTGCGTCCTGAAGCTGTGTTGGGTAGGCTGCTCTTGCGTTGGGAGAATCAGTAGAGTTTGAGAATTGGGTCTAACGCAGGCTGCGTTGGTTTAAACGCACGGGGCGCCACACGTGTCAAAATATGAATTATGCGAGACGTGTGCCATACTGCGTCGAGGCTGGCGCTGCGTCTGCGTCGTCACGCTAGCGACCCAAGACGCATTGGGGACCCGCGCAGTTTTCCATTTTTGGGTCTTGAGTCAACGCGAGCGCAAGAGCCCAAGAATGGCTTTGGCTTCTGCGCATGCGCCCTGCGGCACTCAAATTTCTTGGGTCCCTAAGCTCCTTGGGGCTCCAATTCTCAATGTCTCTAATAATATGCTTCATAGTCCACAACGCAGAACATCGATAGCGTGCACGGCTTCATATCGGAGTGGATATGGACCATTGCGTATCTTTAGCATGACAGAATGAGACTTACCTCGAGGTATAGGTTCTACACGGTGCTATCGCAACTGGTGAAATGCATTTCGCGTTTCGGCACTTCAACAATGCTATTTTCTAAAAGGTACTAATTGCGTTTTCATTCTTTCCTGCTTATAAGGAGAGCCCACGAAATACGAATAGTAACATGAGGCTACGCTACCACCCGCGAAAGGATGCAGTGCCCTCAAATGGGCCTAGTGGAAGCGACGCTTTGCCTGTTGTCCGTTGCCGCAAACAGCGTTTCGCACTTTGGCGAGGGACAGGTCGGGCTCCAGCATGTGTAGAAATCTTGCAGGGATTTATTCAACTCGAATGTACGCCACTATCACCATTCAGACCTCACGGCCGACTGTTCTCACTGATGACGGGGCAGGAGCGCTGTTCTGATTACGGCCAGACTCTGTAGACGAAAGCCGGCGCGTTTCTTCGGCCGTGTAATTGCCGATGTGGCGATTCATATATCTCTTTCTTCATACTGGCTACCTCACAGTGAGGCTGTTTAAGGGCGCTGCTTTTCGATGCGCGCAACATTCTAGGCACGTATCACTTTTCAGATATCACAGGCATTATTTATACACCGAAAAAAAAATGCGCGCAATTAGTATGTTGTTCAAAATAGCGCAGTTAGATATCATTAGAACATGCCTTCATATGCCTCACTGACATTTTGATAATTAGGTGAGTACTTGTCGAGTTAGAAAGATAATTATGACTAACTATTAGGCCCCATGAACGACAAATATAGCAATGGCTGCTACAGTGCGCTATAAATTGTTGTTTCTTTTGTTTTCATTATACCGAGCGTGTTGTATTGAATGAATGACACGTTGTATTATTATGTGTCCGTAGCGATGTGTGCGTCACTGTGGTATACGTGCCTGCGGGTTGAGAAATTTTCTTTCGTTGTACAAGCATTATAGTTTAGTAGGAATGCGACGCGGTTGTGCCTGCTGTCGTGTACGTTGTGGCTGATTCTTGCGAATGTATAGACGGTTTGAAGACTGCGATAGTAGCACCACGTGTTGTACCCCAAGAAACTTCCGCTTCTTCATTTCAACACCGAAGCTGAAAGCGTGTTTTTAAGTTAAGTCAGAGTAAGGAAAGACCCTTTTTCCGCCTTCAGATAAAAGCAAGGCGCATTAGTTGAGGACTAACTCCTATAATGTTGGGCATAGATTAGAAACATCTTTATTTGAAATATTTGGCTTTGCACAGGGTGAGAAGTGTTGAAAATATGCGGGCTACCCGCCAAGGCTTTTGTTCCCCGCCAATGCTACGTCAATGCACGAAATCGGAAGCCGTCCAGGGTCTGTGTTTGTAAACAGGAAATCAGCCATCTGCAGCGGACGTTAGAATTTCTAATATTTGTGAAGTCCAACGCTTGCTGTGTTCCGTAGTTCTGTGCATCAAAAAGGAAGAAATATTTACTGCCAGCGAAACCTAATAAGACACTTTGCTAAAAGAGGCAATCTTTTGGCAGAAAAGTTGTTCATCCATCATCGGTATCCTGTTTTAGAAAAATATCAACGGCGTAGTTAGCGGCAAGCCCCATGATGTAGTTGAGAAACTATCGAGATAGAATAGGATTAACACACACTGTAACGTTTACGATTGTGGCTCCAATGAGCAGTCGTCATTGTTACGGACAGCTGTACCCAGCTCTCCCATAGCACAGTACAATATATTAATGCATAAAATCTGTTTGTATTTATTATTTCTGTGTGTGCATGTCCCCGTAGCCATGAAGGTTCTTGTATGTACACACTTCATGCTGAAACTGTCAATTATGCAAATTACATGTATCATAAAATCAGCCGTACATACTGCTGTACATACTTGCTGGCACATTCACCAAGTCATGTGTACTGTGTATATACATCGTCATGGACATTGTGTATATTGTATTAGGTGTGCGCATGCTAGTTCTTAGCAGCATGCATCTGGGACACCCTGTCGACTTCGACATTTCTGTTAAAACGTTTATGTGTATTATGTTTCAACAGTTTTGTATGTTAATGTTCTTGTTGTACGGACACTCTTTCTAAATGTTCGTAGCGTCCTACTATGAAATAAACTTTTTCTAAACACAATAGTACTCTAATCCATTCACGTATTGTGCTATACAAAGGCTTAGTTGCGGAATGCTCAGAAGCGTTTAGCTGCTGAGCGCTGAAAATATACCGAAAATATATACTGGAAATTATACTGAGAATATATAGCTGCATAGAGTTCTCGCATAGTGAAAGATGTAATACTTTAATCATTCACATCTTGACTTCGAAATCTCTTCTACTCAACATATGCAAAACTCACGGATGACAGGAAGGAACACTAGGCTTCAGCTGGGCATATGGAGAGGAGGTGAAGTAGGTAGCATTCTAATGAAATGGTCAACATGCCATCCCAACAGCTTCCTTATCATGTGTGTGATGACGTAGGAAATGACATGCGTGTCACGATCTATCATTCATGTTAGTGGTACGCTCTTATCACCGCTCCGTGCCTTGTTTAGGTATAGACAGAGGCAACGAAATGATGAGAGCACGAAAACGTGGTATAGTCACCGTTATGCTATTCGCGTTGATGACGATAGCCGAGACCAGCCAGTTTCTACTGGAATTACTCGCTTAGCCGATCTCAGACTAAAGAAATGATGGGGTGGTGGTTCTCAGGGACAGGCGTATCCGAAGGGCGGAAGAGGGTCGGCGGTCGTCCAGCCCAATTCCCCTGAAATTTTTCAGTTTCAGTACCCAGGTACGGGGTGGAATATAAAGGGTTGGAAGATGGCTCAGAGTGACGTCTCTGTCTAACTCTCGATGCTTGCGTATCGCTGTCGCGTCGCTGACTCGGAGACACGAATTTGCTCTTCCACGACGCTGACGTCACGTCATGTACACTTAAAACTTGATCTAAATCTATCCTATTTGACGAAGTTCTCGATCTAACGCAGATATTTTCATTCTCCGGCATGTGCCGGTGGAATGTTGTCGTCAACCCGAATCAACGAAGCTAACTTGGAACCAAAACTGATATACGAAGTTTTTACTGCAATAAATGAGTAAAAGTGGGATGATTTCTTTTCGAATCGTTGTGCTACGATCTGAAAAGGGGTGATTTCTTTCGAACGCCGAAGGGTTTTTCTTCGAGCGTGTGCTCTGGCATTATCGCGTTAAATCGTCTATTCGCCAAAGTTACGGCCCTAGCTTTACTATGATGAGTCTGCACGCCGCTCCCATGCACGGAAGAACGGACTCAACAGTCGGCCGCTCTCTTACGTACCAGATGGCTTGCGGAGTGTGGTGGTTTAATTATTGGCCCGGTAAATACTCCCCTGTCGATTGCTTTCGCGATTTCATGATTTATACGACACATGACAGTAATGGCCGCAAATCAATTTGCTTGATCGGCCTGCTCGTACAATCACTGACTTCGTTCTCCGCCTCTTGTCATATTGTCATAGTTTTACATACGCAACCATCTACGTATGCTGCATCTCCCGGACATGGGAGGTTGTGTGTCCAGGTCGCTGTCGCAGATTTTACAGCGAAAGCTGTTATGAGATCATTTCACGGGCCGTTTTTGGCGCCGTAGTTGTCCACCGCCGCCGCCGCCGCCGGAGTCCGTAACCAGTATCGCTCGAAATAAGAAAAAAAAACGAAATAAGAAAAAAATTCCAGGATGGAACGAGGTTCGAACCTGGGCCCTCTGCGTGGGAGCCCAGTATTCAACCTCTGAGCCATGCCGGTGCTTGAAACTGCTTTGCGAAAAGGTCCTATACAGGCTTCATGTCGGCAAGGAACCACATTGGCATATGCAATATAGCGTGGTAGAAGAGTAAAATAAGCACCAAGCGTCGCACAACGCGAATTCTGTAAACCGGCGTCACACAATGCGAATTGCGCAACGAGTTGGTTGTTGAATGCTTCCAACCCATTACAAAGGGATCTGCCATAATTCTTCGTCGTCATCAGGCACAGCATCAACAAAGTGCGCATAATGCCTTACATGCGTTTAGCAGGTACCACAGCTCTCCATAGAATGACGAAAAATGGCACACTGCCTGCTGCCCTACTTCTCAAAAATTACAATGATTTATAGCGTAGTGGGTTCCTCGCAAGTTCACGTGTATTGGTTGCCAAGGAAGCCCATAAGCGCATGATCCACTTCCTCGGGGTCTCAGTAAAATTACAATGATTTAGAGCGTAGTGGGTTCCTCGCAAGTGCACTTGTATTGGTTGCCAAGGAAGCCCATAAGCGCATGATCCATTTCCTCGGGGTCTCAGTAAAGTTCTTCGCCCCCCCCCCCGTCTCTCTCCCACGTCAACGTATGTTATACAGCATGACGGGAGAGAGAAATGGCGACCGGGCGTCACTCAATGCAAATTTCATACCTGATGGGCCGTTTAAAGCTTCCAACCCATTACAAAGGGCTGAGCCATAATTCTTCATCGTCATCAGTCGTCGCGTCAACAAAGTGCACATAATGCCTTACAGACGTGTAGCTGGTGCCTCGTTTCTCCGCAGAATGACGAATAATGGCTTATTGTTGTGCTTCCCAACTTCACAAAAATTGTGATTTATGGTGTAGTGGGTACCTTTCTAGTGTACATGTATTGTAGCCCCAAGTGAGCTTACAACGGGCTCAAGAAACACCGCTCTTCGAGCTTTCGCTGTGACTGTGCTGCGGTTTCAGCGCAGGCCTGGCGTTTTTTCGCACGCGTGGGTTATTCGCAAATACTATGCCGCGGCGGCGTTTTTCGGGTGTCGCTACATTACACTTTTGAATTTCGGCGAACCGAAAGAACCCGTTTCTTGATTTAGCGAGATAAATGGAGCGTTGTATTGTTATATCGATTTTCGACTGTATGTATTTTTCAGCGTCAATTTCCTGACATTACAATATAGTTGCAGAGTTGGAGCGCCAATCGGCGAACGCCGGCAGTATGGTTAACTTTGACGACACGGTATGCGACGCAGTCTCCCAGTGCTTGCGTCTCGCGGTGTGCGTTGAAAACGTAGTGACCCGGAAACGGAACGCTGAAGTTTTTCCGATTCTGGTCGTACGAGGCGAACGTCTGACGAAGCGACACTGACATCAAGTCAGGTGAGTCACTCGACGCGCCTTATCTCCACTAGGAAAACAAGAGCACGCGGGCCGACAGTCCGAACGCAGGGTATAGCTCCATGTGGTGCATTTTCGAAAAATAAAAACAACAAAAAATAACTTAGCAAGGTTGAAGATTGGGCTAGCTGGTTAAACGTGATTAGGACTGCAGCGCAAATGATCAGCTGAGGAAATGGCGCGATCCTGCAGTGACTGTGTGACTGTGGCATCCGAGTCTCTTCCTCACCAAAATCGAGATTGCTTATGTCAACGAAGCACGCGCGAGAGTTCTGTCACAGCTTTCTGCTCTGGCAGTTTTTATCAGTGGCAGTCGTGGCAGCAGGAAGTCCACCGAGCAACGTTCTTTCTTTGCGCAGGTGTTGACTTCTGCAGATTTGGACGCTTATCTGGATCGGCTATTCGGGCTGTCGGGATATTCTCTAGACTCCGCGACCCGTTTACTTGGAATGTCTGGTCAAGCAACGTCACTACATGGTCGCTACAGCTACCTGGCTGCTGAGACAGCGCCGACTGCGAGGACATCTACCGGAGACACTACTTAAGCTCAAAACTGTTCTCGTGTAGCCGCATTTTGGGAGTGGCAGTCGCGGCAGCAGGAAGTCAAGTCCACTGAGCAACGTTCTTCCATTGCGCAGGTTGGTTGAGCATTGTTTGCCCCGCTGTATTTCCTTCTGTTTTTAATAATAATATCTGAGGTTTAACGTCCCAAAACCACGATATGATTATGAGAGACGCCGTAGTGGAGGGCTCCGGAAATTTCAACCACCTGGGCTTCTTTAACGTGCACCTAAATCTAAGTACACGGGCCTCAAACATTTTCGCCTCCATCGAAAATGCAGCCGCCACGGCCGGGATTCGATCCTGCGACCTTCGGGTCAGCAGTGGAGCGCCATAACCACTAGACCACCGTGGCGGGGCTCCTTCTATTTTTGTTGCCGCGATTGCTGCTGCCAGTAGTTCAAGTGCTGTAGTTATTGTTACGTTTACATGATGCCGTCGAATGCTGAACTTTCACGCGAAGTGCAACAGCTTCGAGCCGATATTGAACAGCTTCCTCGAAATGTATCTGCCATCGGCACGTTTCATGAAGAAAGGAAAAAAAAAAAGCATGAACTCGCCACAACCTAAAACAAGTATCTGCAGGAATGTAATGATGCACCGGCTACTAAACTGGCTGACATGAAACAGCGTTGGCGAATTAGCCCATATATGGCCAAACTCAGAAAAATGCCAAAAGAAATATTTTTTTCACATAACCTGTATTCTACCCTCAAAAAAAGCACAAGTTCTTTATTTACTGCCAGGTAAACGCAACACTGTTTTTCAAGCCGTCCTACACATATAGGAGACTGGGCATTAGGGGTGCTATGTGCGGGCGTGGTAAGCCTTGAAACATTTCACGTGCACACCGACATTGCACTTATTCCTCTCTACGACGTCTTTCACACAAAGCGCGCATTTGCCCGGAGAAAGTGGTCGGGACGTGGCAGCATGAAAAGCAAGCAATGTCTAGGTTTGCACACGTCGAGAATGAGGCCTGCTTGATGTGCTGCAAGTAGCGCTAGCTATCAGTTATAGAAATAGCGATGTTAAAGTGCATCAAAGTAGCGTTATATATGTACGACAATGTGCATATATGGGTTAAGAACGTTGAGATAAAGGGTGCGCCGTGTAAAAAGGGTGAAGACTGCACCACCATTCTTCAGAAAATGGGCGATGTAATTGGCTGCTCCATGAACAAAGAGGATATGGACGCTGTACATTGCGTGCCTGCAAAAAAGGACACGAACATAATCACGAGATATTGTTCTCGGATCAAGAAAGATGAATTTTTGCTGAAAGCACGCACAGCCCGTCTAACAACCGAGTCACTTGGCTTTCCTCAGTCACAAGGCGCCAATGTGTACGTTAATGCCCACATCACACACGACAAGCAAGAGATTGTTTGCACAAGCGCTCTCTCTAAAGAGAGAAAAGCAATGGAAGTTTTTGTGGGTAGACAATGGTCGCATCAAGGCGCGGAAAACTGAAGGCAGCTGAGTTCACGTCATCGCCAACGAGCAGGAATTCTCAGTAATGATAGAATAATCATATTGATTAACGAAGCGATTGTTACCTCAAGAGAAGATGGCAGGCAATGATTATGTGACGCTGGAAAAATTAGGCGAATTGATTTCCACGAAAAACAATTACATGTCCTTCATTCATTTTAATACGCGATCTGCAAGAAATAAGGACTACCAAATGACCGCTTTTATTTCAACCCTTAGCTCTGAACCTCATTTTCTTATGATGACGGAAACATGGCACAGGAACGAATCTGAAGTTTTAAAATTACCCGGCTATGCAACCTTCTTTTTTAAATCGCCCAACAAGAATGGGAGGTGGTGTTTTGATGATGGCTAAAAATTCATTAAAATGTCGGCTGGTTCAAGAGTTTTCCTACGTCACTAATGATTATGAAATATTGACTGTATCAAGTGATGGTTTTTGTTTATGTTGTGTTATACCGCCGTCCTAGCGGTAACAACTCGAATTTGTTCGCATTCTTAGATACATACTTATGTTGGGTTGGAGATGTTGGTAGTGAGCTAGTTCTTGCAGTTGATTTCAATGACGACGTTGTGAAATCGTCAGAAAATCAGTTTGAACTATGTCACGTTATTGAATCAAATGGGTTCTCTAATGTTATCACCATCGCAACCAGCACTGACAAAAACAGTGCGACATTATTTGATGTGTTCATTACTAACATAGAAGCTAAGAAATGTTTGTCCGGCGTACTAAGCCCGGTACATCCCTCGGCACGGAAATCATAATTGTCTTTTTTCAAGCCAGATATTTCGTCAATTAGCGAATATACTTTGCCCCACACCATGTTTAATGGACATATGCTATTCCTACACATTCCAACGCTGTTGCGGCAGTATCGTGTAGCTACCGCACTATACAGCGCAGGGGTCTCAAGTACACGGGTCCCGGACCTCTCGCTAGCGTCCCGCGGCCCGCACATGACTGTCTTTGTCCTATTTTTTTAATATCTCTATAAGTACGTTTTTATATACACACGCATGACAGGTCTACAACATTTTTTTCGTGGGGCACACCATGCGGTCACCATGTGATGTGTTGATACATAACCGTGAAACAAAACTCCATTTTTCTGAATCGGCGTCCAGATTTAGTCTTTTGGCGATAGGTATCGATATGTTGTTGGAATCCTGCCGCCAGATACCCTTCTGAAATGACCCATATATGAGGTATGGCAAAGGTCTTCTTTGAAATGCAGCGTTCGCAGGCATCATATTGTAAAACCTATCCTGCGCCCCTTTCCCCGCTCCTACCTTCATCGCTGTCCTGACCCTTGCGGCAGCACGTTTTCGTGAATGCGGCCAGTCAGCTGAGGTGAGTTTGAATCCCCATGATATAGCAGAACAATGCGAAAGCTCAGACGTCAACAGTGGGGGCACACAAAGCAGGCTGTGCATGTCCATCTCGCGTCACATGAGCACTGGCAGCCGTGACGGCAAAAATAATGTGGCTTTATAGGGATTTTATGTAACGAGACTCCACGCAGACCTTTCGTTTTAGTGGGGAGATGCAACTTCCAAGAACGTTTCCTTGCTTTAGAGCTATGTGATCACTCTTGGGATGATAAGTTATAGGTATAAATGTATTATATTATCTTTATTACTGCGGTTAAAGAATAACCTTTGGAATATAAAATGATGACGAATGCAAATAAAGCACGGAATAGCGAGATGCTAACTTTATAAGGGCCTGGTTCATTTACTTTTAGCTCGCCTGTTTCAGAAAAATGAAGGAGCCCCATATGCAAGAAGTAAAAGAAGTTCGCTATTTGTCCCTCATAAAACTTATATCTGGGGTTTTGCGTCCCAAAACCACGATATGGTTATGAGGCTGCGATATTTCGGTCATCTGGTGTTCTTCCCTCGTGCAACTTCTCCAAGTAGTTTGCACACACAAAAAAGGCGTTTTTTTTTTTTAGATAAAATGCCGGACATATACCTGTGCTCAACGTATGTCGAACAAATTTAAAGTGGCACTAAAGGGAAGAAACGATTTTTTTATTAGCAGTAAATTAATATTTTACAATTCCAAAATCACCACGCTCGCCCGCGACAAGACTCTTGGTAAGCGAGAAAATGCACAGAAAAGAAAGCGCGGGTGGCGTCGCCACCTTGAAATTCGCGCAGCAAACACCATGACGTCATAGATTCTGGCGGCGTCTGCTGGGACCTAAGTAGTTTCTAATCCGTAGAAATGAAGCACATAACCTCTGAGGGGGTCATAGTCCATAATGTAGGAAGTATCAGGAAATTTCGTTGAGCCAATGGCTCAACGAAATTTTGAAATCCGTGATATCACGCGTGGAGATCAGATCACAAAATTTAAAAATGGAGGTTTGACCTGTATTTTCTCCTCTATTAATAAGCTTATGATGGTGAAACTAATGACATTGGAGTTCTCAGAGTACAATTCATCAATCTGATTCATTGATTCATTTTAGTGTCCCTTAAATAACTGAGCAAAGTCCAAGCCCGGCCCCACCCGAGCCCGCCACCTCAATCCCTGCCCTACCCTAAGCCCGGAGCTTCAGGAATGAGCCCGGCACGGGCCCGCCGTGAAAACTATTTACCCGGCCCGGCCAACGCGCCGGGCCGGTCGGGGCCCGGGTTTTCGGGCAGGCCCTGGTCCGTGCAATGCACGGACCAGGGCCATGTACAATAGACTGTACAATAGACGAACATGAGTCATAACTGTGACAGAACAACATAAAACACCTACAAGAACAAACCCTTTATACTAGTCGGCGACTTCAGCGTAGAAATTATGGACCTTGGGGCCTAGCTTGTTGTCCTTCTATTTTATGTCACATTACGCCCACTTTATGTCACTCAATTACATTATAAGGGGGAACTCTCGGGTAACGTAAGGTTACTCACCCATACGATACCCAGAGCTTCGCCCACTCGCCATGATTCACTTCGTGGAGACGCGTGTTTTTGTTTTCTTTTGCGTAAGACGCCGCTTAAAATGTTACAAATGTTCCGGAGGCAAGACTGTGGGCCACTGTCCGATGTCCTCACCACTACGCCGCTGGCGCATTCCTCGTCCGACTGAAGAAACGCCTTGGGAGAATTTCCCTAGTGCAAGGAAACGTATCGAAGACGCTAGACGCGTTTTCACAACGTTTACAGAGTGCCGTGAGATACCGTCTATCCATTCGCATTGACTGCCACTATTGAAACCGGTCAATTTCTGGCGCAATTTACTGCTTAGGTCGCTTATTAATTTATTTCTTAATTTATTGATTTCTTCGATATCGGGGACTTATGTTACAGAAAAAACAAGGCCAATGGTTTCGTAGTAGTCGGATTCCTCCTACTGCATCACTTCTCGTCTTCAAGATCTCAGCCGTCTTTCAGCAACGGAACACTTGCCCTATGATCATTAAAATCATATCTTAAAATCTCTCTTGTAAAGATATCGAAGTAGCAAACTGCACCAGAAATCGTGATAATACTGCCTTTTTAGGGAAATTCCCTGCAACAGTTGAACACGAAGGCTTCTTTTTCCAGTATATCCAGCGTGGTGTATTGAATTCGCAACCTGGCGTTGCATGCGTCTGTATTGATGTGTGTTCGATATTTGTGTTCGTGCTATGGGTTAATATGAATCCTTTCAATAATAAACATTCCGTTAAATATGTAGCGACGCGCTTACGTCTGCACTCTTGCACGCGTCGCTGGCTCTTATTAAATATATTTAATTAACCACATGCAGCGGACATTGTTCTTCTAAAACGCGAGTGAGGTCCGCCTCTTGAGTGAGGTCCGCCCTCTGCTGTATTTCCGTAGCTCGGTGGCAAGAAAAGAGGAAAAAAAGTTCGCTTTCTCGGGAAGCAAATAAGGCACTTTAATAAAGGATGCACATGCTTTGCTGGAAAGTTTATTCAATTCAGCATTCGGCATTGCGTTTTAGGAACCAAATATCAGCGCGTAGAGTATAGCGGAAGCCGCATTGATTGGAGGTTGGAGAAACTGTGGCGGTAAAGACAGATAAGGAGATAGCAAGTAGCGCTGTTCGACACCTGAGGGGGTTCCATGTTGCAGTGACGATTGCCCATGTTGCTTGAAGCGGACCTTCCATAGGCCTATTATTAAAGGGAAGCTGAAGCACTTTAAAAACAAAAATGACTTTGGATATGTAATCATAGTTTGATCCTTGCTGATCGAAAACCAATGTAAGAGTTCACAGAAGTGACACGCAAATGGCATTTCTTGGCAAAAAAACAGCTGCTGCAGCCGCAGGGCTTCTTGAACTGCTGAGCGAAGGCGGTGACGTCAACTTCGTTGTGCCGCGTCATCGGCGCCATCAGCTCTGTAAAAGCCTGCCTTCGCGATCAGGTTCCACCAACGCGCGCAGCCAGAAGTAGTCACGGAGGCCACGGCTCCGCCCAAAAACCACGGTGTAGAATAAAACAGGTGGGCCCATCGAGCGCCGCGAGCGCGTCGCCGTACTGCTCGAGTTGCTCGCGGCCGCCGCAAGGTACGCGAACGAGTTTTTGGGCCGAAAGACGCGCACCGCAAGCTCTCGCTGTGCTGTAAAAACCGGTTCTCTAGCTATTTTTGTGGCTCTTTAAACGGTTGTTTGTGCTTTTACCTAGCTGTAGTGGCTGTCTGCCAGCTTCGACCGCGAAAAGTAGAGAGCGCCAGGCTTTATGAAGCTTAAAATTTTTAATCAACGGCGTGGTAGTCCCGATAATGACTGTCACAGGGTGCCGATTGCAAGAAACGTGCGCGTATTTTTTTTTTTCGAAAGCGTGAAAATTCCTACCGGCGAGTGTACAGAGTAAAAAAAAAGCATTTGGTTTTTCACGTATTATCGTATGTATGTCGGATGACTGTAGCTGGCCGGTCTTTCCAGGAGAATTGCATTTCCCCACAACTGCAGTCGCTTTTCGTCTTTTGTCGCGGGCGAGAAAAAGACACAGCTTTCTTTGCACGTTTTGGTAGCCAGATTTGCAATTTGGGAGCAACGCATTTTCGTTCCATTGTGGCCGCCGCATTAGCGGCACAGATCGAGCCACCGTGGTTTCAGCCGTGGTTCCAGCTTACAAAGTGAGCGGAAACACCGATGCGGTCACGCACGTTGGTTTGACAGAGCGCAAAAAACGCGACGCATCAGAGCGGATCTCAAGCCGTGGGATCACCTATCACAACCACAGTGATCTGGCCGTTATCATGACTCGAAGACTGATTGCGACTTTGCGACGCTGGTTAGCGTCCACATTAGGGACGCTCTTGCTCTTCTGAACGCTTGCACCACGGACGCCTCCGCATTTATCGAAGATGACCAAGCAGAAACGGAAGCGGACGCGGCTGCAAACGCGGTTGCGTTGGGAGGCTTTCATTAGTGGCGCGTCCGTTCTAAGCGACGGCAACTCTTTCAGTGTTTCTCTAGGCCTCTCTGGTGGTATAAATACACCGCGGATCTCTCTCTGAAAGTTAAAGATGTAAATTGCAGTTTAAATGCTCGCGACGCACACTGCCCACATGCTTTCAATTGCACCGGAGCGGAGATATCGGCCCAGAGTATACCTGCTGCCACCTTGCGGGAAAGCAGCGGCAACTCGAGCACCTCCGTGACACGCGCGGCGCATTGGCGAAGCGGCGCGTCGGGCCACCTGTTTATTCTACCACCGTGGCCAAAACTACCGACGATGACGTAGTTCTGGTCACGCCCACACTTTCGGCGCGTTCGCGTGGGCGGAGCAAGACGAACTTTTCTTTCGCGTATTTTAAAGCTCCTGCTGCCACAACAGCGAAAACAATTACGCCATCGTCGACAATAATGTTGGTCCTTGTTAACAACAAAGTTTTACCGAATTGTAAAATCACTTCAGCATCCCTTTAAGGTCAACTGCACGCAGCTGTCGGATAGTGGAGTACATAGTACTGTAAATCATCCGCTCTTTCTTCTAAACACAGGCTCAGTTGCCGAGCACTGCCAGTGTAACGAGAGTTGCATGCAGCCCTCGCACATGCCGGATGTGGTACTGTAAAAGTTCAATCTCTTCTGTGCCAAGACACTTCTACTGAACCCATCAAAACTTCGCAGATATCAGGAAAGAGACGACGCTTCAGCTGGATTCAGTGGAGTGGTAGTAGCAAAGCAATCAAATGACCTAACACCTAACTGCACTAATCATGACCCTAGCCTTACTGGAGGGCACTGGCTTTGGAGTTTCTGTAACAGCTGCCACAGGAACACTACTGGGGCTGCTTTCAATATCTCGTGGTTTTTGCGCTTAAGTGGATGTGTTCGTCTCCTCGCATGTTACTTGTTCGGCTCCTTGTTCGATGACTGCATTACTTCTCCACACATTTGCATATCGGTAGTCTATAAATAGCTTCACGTTTCCGACTACCTGGCATACGTCGTCGGGAAATGGGGTGGCTCCATATCCGGGCCACCCTTCCGGACGTTGGCCGTCACAGGCGTGAGTTTGCGGCACATACAATGCCACGGAAGCTTTCGTGGGTCATTACTGTACAATTCCTGATATCGGCGAACAAAATGACACCGTTCTCGATTTTCCAAGTGGTTCGAACATGGTCAATCGCTTGCCTAAATTGAATTTGAACTGTTGTCAGAAGAGGCTGCCGATCTCTGGTATAGGCTCCCGTGTACATGTGGGCCAACTACGCTTGTCTAAAATACTCAATGTCATGATGCACGCTTGACGCAGCTTCCTGCTCGCTTGTCATCCCTTCCACTGTAAGCTTCCAAAATTCTCGTCGGGACGAAAGAAGAAAACGCTGGGAACATGAAAGAAGTCCCTGTAACTCCGCTATACATGACGGATTGGAACGATTTTCCGGAAAAAGATGTGTGATTCAAAAGTCTCCTAGATTGTGGTCATCTGATGATTACTTGGCAAAGAATTGCAGCGGCCCTCTATTATTCCGCTAATTATGTTCTCACTAATTTACTTTCGGCACTTTCGGGCGTTAAAATGGATGCCCAGTATAGTTGAGCTTGCAACAATTATGCTGCAAGCTCATGTGTTCACCTTGCAATGCTTTTTCGCGCCTTTCCCTTTGTAACGGCGTCCTTCAGCAGTGCGTTGGGGCATTTATAAAGCATAAATAAGTGCGCAAACTATTGAATAAATAGGAAATGTGCGCTTCGATGTTACACTCGGTTTCGAGCCAACAGCTCCTCAACGTCGTGGTATCAGAATTGTGGGTTGATGATAACTGCAATGCCGGAACATCTTCAAATCCCAAGAGCGTTTCTATAGCTTTTCAAGATGGGTTTCGGACATGCGATGTGCCCTCGGCGATGGACACACACACGTACGCACGCGCACAACACGAATAGACAGAGAAAGGCCCGAGAAAATCGGGGTTGCAAAGATGAGAGATTGAGTGATTGAGAGAGAGAAGAGAGAGGAGATAGAAACGAGAAGAACCGCACATACACATTTGAAAAAAAAATAAAGAAAAATATTGCAGCCATTTCACTCAGTGAAGGTGGATGACCAGCTGAGCTGACGGGCGAACTCCCGTCTCTGCTTTTGGTCGGCGTTATTCAAGAGCGCGCTGCTGCTCAGACGTTCTCACATAGAGAGTTTTAGTGTCGGAGCCTCGACGGTGCTTGCGTACGCGAGGCCTTGCGTTCTTTTGACTCTTTTTGGGAGCGGCTGTGGAGCACAAGAACGAGGCAGGTGCACAAAAGAAACGCAAGGAACGCGGGGACACAACGGCTAGGAGCACTAAATGTCGCTAATGAGGGGTCGACCTATACTTCTCATGCACTACCATTGCCACGCCGCGCATTGAACTCCACATCGGTGACAAAAGGCATACGAAAGGCTTACGACTCCCCTTGTTTCCCTGCACAGCCTCGATCAGCCGACGATTGACCCATCGATGATGTCCTATTGTTGACGTCATCATGCGACGTTATGATGACGTGATGAGGACTAACAAATTTGATGATATATGGGACGTAAGCGTCATGATATGTGTTGAGCATGTGATGTCATTGCTCCCTCGAAAGCGATCACGTGGTTTTTCTGTCCGGGGACCGACTCGGACGGACGACGCAGGTGTCCCACTGACAGTTCTGCCGCAAGAAGCATTCAAAGGAAGGACGTTCAAAATGCAGTCATTCAGAAAGGCTTGGGAATCTCAATAAGCGCAGTATCGCTTGCATGACCTTCTGCGACACTAAGTGCTATCGATGGCCTATAGATCTATTTCATCCACAGATAGGTCGATCGTTACACTTGTAAAACGTCTTCAAGGGATAGTTTCTGGGCACTGTACTGCGGGACGCATTTGGAGAATGCCTGATTGCACTCATTTTACCCAACCTGAGGAAGTTGTGTACCATCGACGCTGCATCGAATACATGCTACCCTTCAGTGTACACTATTGTTGTGGGTTGCACTCACCAACGCCTATGCATTAGGCATTGGGATCGCCAACACCGGAGCGCGTGACCATGATGGCGATGCATAACGCAATTCATCACTCCCGTAGCGTGTAGTCCATCTCGATATAACAGATATATGTGCTCTAAAATGAGCACCGGCGTCAATCGTACCATAGATGTTCTTTGGGCGTCAGTGTAGTCGACGTGCCCGGTAGCGCACGGTCAATCCTGTAGTCAGGCGGGCGTGAAGGGGGGGGGGCGCAGGGGAGCACCGTAGTAGGAACCTTCCCTCCCCCCCTCTCCCCAAAGTTTCGTCTCAAATATGTGCTTTGTTTAGATCTGTGAGGCCTTCAGAAGCACAGCAAGCAATAACCCCACCATGCCGAAAACATTGTTCGCCACGGGCCCTGCCCACGATATATCCACAACTACTGAAACGCCTCTAAGAGGTCGATCGAACTCGCAACGCTTGAGTCAAAGCAATATAAAATTTCGTATAGGCACTAATCGCATATTGCTTTCAAATAGCATCGTCCTCCCAGAAGGAGAGGGACCTGCCTATTATTATTATTATTATTATTATTATTATATTATTATTATTATTATTATTATTATTATTATTATTATATTATTATTATTATTATTGTACACGGCAATATGTCTTCCGCAACTTGAGTATGCGTCCGTGATATGGAATGGCATTGCTCAATCCAGCGGTAACACCATTGAACGAGTCCAGAAAAAATTCCTCAGCATATATAACCATTCGCATTTGCTAAAAATGACTCTGGATCTCGTTCAAATACTGCTGAATTATTATCACTGCCATCACTTCACTGCCGGCGAAATCGCTCTGATCTCTTATTTCTTTACAAGCTAGTCCACGGTATCATATCCTGCCCTGTACGTCTCAATTGTGTAAATTTTCGAATTCCGCGTAAGTTAACCAGAGAGAACAGACCGTTTCATGTACCCGCCTGCTTCTTCCAACACTCTACCATCCACAGAATACAAAGCTCTATAATGTTAATTTTCTTGATCTTGACGTTTTTCATAGCCCACAATCATTGTTTTATCCGAGCTTTGCACTGTTTTGACATAGTGTGGCACAATGTACGAAGTTTTCCCTTCTCAGACTTTCCACATATTTGTATACAGTGAACTCTCAATTGAGTGAACTTCAAGGGACCCAAGGAAATAGTTCACTTAACTGAAAGTTCACTAAACTGAATATTCACTAGAATATGGAACAGCATTGGGCACAGCAGACATTAGAGTCAAAGTGTGAAATGCAATTTATTTTGAAAAGAAATCTGTAATTTTCATTTGGACTGGTGCCCTTAAAGCGCAAGAAGAGACAAAGCTTTCCAGAGAGTCTACGTTTCTGTGCACTGCCTCGGCACAGCTTGTTGCTGAGACACGAAGTCTCGCAACTTTCTAACATACTGTACCGCCTCGGCTAGAGTTACAGGATTTGAACCTGCCTCAGCCGTTACGACTTCCTCGTCGCACTCTTCTTCTTCTGGTTCCGGACGAACACTCGAAACAATTTCCAAATCAGATATTTCTGCACAAGTGACATGATCACTGTCACACTGCACATAGTCCTCAAATGAAGCACCACTGTCAGCGTCCCGCTGTGTCGCGCCGCCGCCGATGGATGGGCGATTTAGTGGCGGCTCGCATCGGCTATGCCAGTGCTGCAGTGCACAAAACTTCGTTGAATTGATTTAAAAAATGAGCCTGGGTCCGCGGATCAAGTTCATTCAACTGAAAAATTCACTATTCTGAAATTCGTTTAACTGAAAGATTCTTGCATAGAATGCATAAGAAAATCGCCGGGGATTTTCTAAAAGTTCGTTATTCTGAAATATTCGTTAAACCGACGTTCGTACAAGTGAGAGTTTACTGTATATGCAATCTAATTTTTTATTCCCCATCAATATTTCTCGTGTTGGCTCATTTCACTCCTCCCCTTTTGTGTTCATTTCTCTTGTCTACGTGTTCTTGCTCTTTTTATTTCGGAAAACTGTCTGTATGTATTGTTTATTTTTATTGTTTTTTTTTTGCGTGCGCCAGCACAAAGACCTTACGGTTGTTCCTGGGCACGTTAAATAAATGATTGATTGATTGATTGATTGATTGATTGATTGATTGATTGATTATTATTATTATTAATATTATTATGCTTAGAGGCACGCATATTCCTATTAAAAGCGAGGACAGGGGGTTGCTAGCGTTAGGGTCCTAATGATACTTCAGTTCTCGGCTTCAACTTCTCATCATGATTTAAACGCTAAAAACACTTGGCCTGAATAATAAAAAACTTTAAAAAAGGTTTATTTTACAAGGATAACAAAGTAGCCAACTGCACCATAAATCGTGATTGACGTCTGCCTTTTAAAGAAATTCCCGCGAAGAGGCTTAACCACGTTTAGGTTGCAGTTTTGTTGTTTCTTTTGTTGTGTTTACATCAAGCGCGCTGCATGCACGCATGCACGACCTGGTGTTGTTGTAGACGACTGCACTCACGTGCGTGCCACTGTGATGTGTATACTATTGGCTTAAGAATAATTCTTTCAATCTGTAAACAATATATTTATGCAGGATAGCGGCCGACGCACTGGCTTCTGCCCTGTGACTGCACGAATATATCTAATTTGTGGCCAGCAGCGGACACTGCGATTCTCAATGCTTGAGACGCCAGCCTGTTGGTGTAATTCATAGCATTGTGCAAGAAAAAAAGAAAGACAATTTTCATTTCGGAAGAAGCTATTAAGACACTTTGCTAAAGGACGCAATGTTCTGCAGAAAATGTTTCTCATGCGTCATCTCTATCGAGTTTCAGTCAGGCAAAATCCGGCGTCGTAGTTACCGGGAAGCCGCATGACTGAGTTGACAATATATGCTGGTCGAGCAGGATAAGGATGAAGTATGTCTTTCGAACTAATTAGCTCCAACGGCAGTGCACGCTCCAATCTGTCATTCTCCTACCGATTTTTGAGGTCAGCTAGATATGGCTCTTAGAAAATGGAGTACTTAGTATTCATTCACCTCTTGTTTTAATGTGAAAGCCGTAGATGCCTCCATCAAGCGCGAAAATGGACCGGCGCCCCGCGACGGCGGTGCCAACAGGAGTGGTGCCAAAGATCATCATTACGTATTGACGTCATCATGACGTCACAGATCGCCAAAATTTATGGCGGTAATATGACCAACACTTCTTGCGCAAAAATTTTCTAAGACGACGGACGAAACAGACACGGACGGGCGCAAACTTCCAACTAAATTTATTATTAACATGTGCCCTAAATATATACAAAAAGGTATTATGACATCATCACGATGTAACGGTCGTATCATGACGATGTCACGATGCACAAAACTGTAGGGTGGGAGCTTAAGTAAGCTACCCCTTCAATTACCACCCTTAAAGACCTGTGTAATACGAATTTCAGGATTATATTGGCTGCAATGTCCACGCTCATAGAAATGCCGAGAGTAGTTATATCTCGTGTAAGATAGGCTCCGGATCGGCGATGTGTCTGAGGGATGACACAAGCAAGCACGCAAACACACAACACGGTTGACGTCAGCACAGCGTTTAACACCGATGAACACGAGCATACGTGCCACAAATGTTGAGCGGTCAGCCCTGACCCGATGCTCTTACCACTACGGCCGCTTACGAATACGTCATCAATCTGAGTAAAACGCCTTCAAGAATCTCCCACGTGCAAGCAAGCATGTTCCAGAAGCTCGGCGCGTTTTCAAAAAGCGACGACGGATTGTCGTCTAGTCGGCATTGCGCTGTTTGCGGTGACACTGACACTAACACGACCCAACTTTTTGTGTTTTTCTGCTTAGCCAATTTCACTATGATCATTTGCTCTAATATAATTAAAGTTAATGACTTACAATTTTTGTTCTCAAGAGAGATAGAGAGAAAGAAAAAGGAAGGTTGAAGGTTTGCTACCCTGCACTGCTGTGGGGAAATTTAGTTCGGAAAGAGGGTATAAGGAGAGCGAGAGTGAGCGAGAAAAAAGAAAAGACACACACGTAGAGGTAAGAAATAAAAGACAGAAAGCACTTACGGAAGGGTGTTCTAAGTACAGTCGTTCAGAAAGGCCTCCAGGCTAGGTTTTGAGCCTCTCAGCACTCTCTTTCCCAGCACTTCCTAAGCAGTACTATGCACGGCTGTGAGGGGCCGCCCGTTTCAGCTTCTCTGGTTAACCATCTGTACAGATTGCTTGGGCGGTGATTAAACACGTACCGGTTCATCATGATGACAGTGTTCTAGCTACGGCACACGGCAAACCTAGAGCATGACATCTCTGCTGTAAAACCTTGAAGATATTGAATTACGCGGTATTTTGAGCGGCAGGTTTTTGCAGCATAGCTGCTATGCCCGCAGTTTGTCCGTGTCGCGATGTAGACAAGAAACACTTACCATTAAGGTGACAAAGCGCACTGGCTTTGTCACCTTCATCTTCTGCTTTGCTCCCCCAACCCGTGCGTCCGGCGGGCGCTCTCCCGCTGCGCCAATTTGTCCGGCGTGGGATGGAATAACTCGGATGCGCGAGAGAAAGAGCACAGAGAGACAGAAAGAGAGAGAAAGGAAGAAATAGAAAGAAAGAGAAATAGAGACGTAGAGAGAAAAATTGGCCGCGTATCTGCGTGCTTCGCTGCAAATGTCGTCTAAAGACGATAGAAGAAGCGCTGCGTGAGAATGGACGCCATCTGGTAATACGTCGGGAAACATGAGTGCTGTGTTGCGGGCTCGTAGTCCCGGCGCAGCAGCAGGTGAAGACCGGCGGTGACCAACGCAACCGGCGGGGACGCCGGCCAGCCTGAACCCGCCGTTTGGCCCGATGCGCCGAAGGAGAAGAAACGTCCGCACTCAACGAGTACTCTCCACAAACTCTCTTATTTACACGTCGCCTGGGTAAAACAGGAATGCCATAGCGGCGCCCCCTGTCATTCGTACAATGCAATACTGAACCGAAACCGAAACACAACATGAGCTTGTGCAGAGGGCACGAAGGAAGACAAGTTTCAGCGCAGTCGCATTTTCAGCGCAGCTTAAGAAACTAGTGTCTTTAAAATTGCGTATCTATGTATTTTTTATTAAAGGAACACACCACCTAATACATACCTAATGATGTTGCGCCTCAGATATGCGTAATATTTACTTTTTGATCGACAACGTTCACAAGTAGGAACAGCCGTACCAGTTCAACATGGGTGGGCGGTAAGCAAGTGGTTCAACTTTGGCCGGGTGGCTGAATCGAGTGACGTGCCGACAAACAGAAAGACAGACCAAAATTTATGCGTTTAAGCCCCCAAGAAAGACTATCGTCTTTAAAAATGGGAGACGGAGAAAAAGATACAAAGACCGAGAAAGAAATCAACAGAGAGAGGGAGAGAGAGGGAAACAACGAGAGATAGAAAGGAATGTAAAAACACTGAGAATCGTGAAGCGAATACGGTCGCTATTACTGTTTATTTTAGTCTCTCTTCTTCCTCTCCCTCTAAGAACTGTACTGTTGCGTCTCACAATAACCCCCCCCCTTTCTTTTTATTCAGCCCTCCTGTGGTGATACCGAAGAACGTTGCTTCTAGCTGCAAATTCTAGCTCTCCGTAATTGAGATAGCGTATGGGCTTTAGCGCACCTTGCTGTAGTTTTCACGACCTTAAAAGGCCCTTAAAACGACCTTAAAAGTTTTCACGACCTTAAAAGGTCCTATAACTCTTCTGTCGCTACCCGGTAGACCCTGCCACACAAGAACATCTTTCAGTTGAATATTCGACCGGTGCAGCTTCATCGCCTTTCGGTACCTGCTTTGTTCCTGGTTGCTTTTGCGGCGTTCAAAACAGTTCAATAAAGCGCTCCTTTGGGCTAGTTGATACAAGAGAGAGAGAAATGTTATAATGAAAAGCTAGAGATGTTTCCCTGGCTATTAGGCTGACGTGCTACCCCAGGTGCTTGGTGATAATTATGATATATACACTGATAACCTCACACGTACATAGACTAGACTGTTTACAAAGTTTCAGTCAGGCTTGGGGCCTGCAAGAAAGTCAGCACCGCTTTCGTTTAACATAGGTTGCGGAGTTTTCCGCTGCATGGCCTCTACCCGGTTGCCATAAGCAGCAAAATGTGGCCAGCAACCACGACTCGTCATGTGTGTTCTGTTGCGCTGTGTGACAGCGGTTCTTGGGCAGCATTTCCATCCTCCTTACACGTATGGATACATGAAGGTCCTTGGAAGCGCAAAACACACAAAATACACAAGAAGAACTAGACAAGACGAGCGCTCACAGAGAGTGGCCAGGCTCTATCGTACACCAAAAGGCAACAGCAACAGGGAACGCATGCTTGCAACAACTAACAACTACCCCTCATGAACATCAACATGATACATGATGATACATGAACAAGAATTCAACGCCTTACCATTCCATTTGCCTGCGGCGTAACCTAATACCACGGCTATCTGCCCATTGCTGAAGCTTCTTGCTTATGAATGAGGGTCCGTCGTCTGATATCACAACATTCAGCCACGAGAATATCGCTCGGTCAAGCAAGGTCATGCATAACGTTGTTAGCGTCTTCTCGTACAGAATGCGCCGCTACCTGGTGCACTGCTCTACTGCAACCAGAAAAGGCAGTCTCTTGCGAACTCCAGGACTTCGTCTTTTTTTAAATCCGCGAAGCCCACGTCAGCAACTTCAAAGGGTTTGTCTGAGTAACTTGGATAGACGAGCTCGGCGGGTCGAGGCCGGTATTTGGCTTGGTTCACTTGACAGAAGTGGCACGACTTGGCATAATCTTCTATGTCTTTTTCATGTTTTTCTATGGGAACCATTTACGAAGTTTGCTATACGTTCCCCATAATCCATCATCACCACCCGATTCCGGACCTATCGTGGTACAAGTGAAGCACTTGTGGAATCGGTGTCTCTGGCAGAACGAACTTGCCATCATTGAAGTGAAGACTTTCATAACCTTCCTGTAATCTCAAGTTTACGATTCCACGCAGGGCATAGACTACCAATTGAGGCAGGGCATCAGCGTCTGTGAGATGACTACCTGCACGACGGAAGACGTCAGTGTCGTACTGCTGAAGTTCATTGACCCATCGGGCCAATTACCTCTGGCCTCTGACATATTCAATTTGTGCATTAGTGCTTGATGATCCGTGTACAATGCAAACTTTCTTCTGTCGTTGTATGATCGGAAATAGCGTGCAGCCATTAAAACGGAACGAGCCTACTTCTATGTTGAATAATAATCCTGAGTACGGTTGAAGGTTTAAGAGTGGTATCCTTAACCCTCAGATGCTGAGCTAGAGGTCCACTTACGTCTCTTTGATACAAACAGCCCCTATCCGTTAATGAAGCGTCCGAATTTATCTTAAAAGGTAAAGAGTCCGGTAACGTGAGAACAATGTCCAATGAAATGCGTTTTAAAAGTTCTTGATAAGCCCCTTCGTACATTTTGGTGCACATGAAAGGCACTTCTTTCTCTTTGAACTCCGTCAAGCAGTTTGTCATCTTCGGGAAAGCTTTAATAAAACCCCTCAAGTGACCTGGCAGCCCTAGAAAAAACTTGAAATGATTGAATATTGTGTGGCTTTGTAAGCTTCCTCATACTTTGCACGGACTCCTGTTTCGTACTCTGGGTAGTTCCTTCGAAAACTCTTCCAAGGAAAACAACTTTTTACTTAAGGAACTCACCCTTCTCTACATTTATCTTGAAGTCCGCGTCACTGAGAGCATGTAACACTTTTTCAAGTTGTTCAGGGTGCTCTTGTTCTGACCGTGAGTACACGAGGATACCGTCAATGTGAAGGTTGCACAAGATTCCGAAATGCGGCTTTAAACACATTTCGTCATCTTTTGAAACAAGGCTGGAGAATGTTTCGAGGCAACTGGGAGTCGATTGCACTCATACACATACACGTTAAATGTCCTATTTACGCGGCGAACTTCTTTGTTTCTTCTTGCAGAGGCACTTGCAATAAGTCTTTGACCAGAAGTCGAGCCGAGAAGACATTTTGCAGCCTCCGGTTTCATTAATTATTTCGTCAATATGTGGCATACAAAATGTAAAGTGGTCAGTTTGCTTGTTTTTCTGTCTGTAGTCGGTGCAGAGGCAAAATGTTCGGTCCTCTTTAGGTTCGAGAGTTATCGGCGAAGCAAAAGGAGATTAGGAAGGGCGTATACTGCCGGCATCAAACATTTTCTGTAACTCTTCCTTCAGCCACACCTTCTTTTATCTCGACATGTTATAGACCTTCAGTTTCATTACGGTCGTATCTCGGAGCTCAAATGGAACTTGAACCTTTGACGTTGCCTTTGCGTATTCGCCTATATGAAGTATTTCAGTATATACGCGAATGACGTCTTTTTCTGCAGTGGGCTTGCGGAGGTTTTCGTCCACTGTTCCGAAGGTAGGCAGCTGGCGGTCATCTTGCGCGGTAGCTTTCCCATCTCAATACAGGTTCAAACGTAATCCTTCCATAACTGCATAACCGGGCGGGACGAAAAAGTTGATCTTTCACACCGTGAAGAGCCAATGCTTTTACAGTCGTGCTCGTGCCGTGACACGTAATAAAGATCTCTGCCCCTTCACAATGCAGTTGTTTCCTTCCATCATATCCATACACAATGACAGGATAATCTTTTCTTAAGTTAAGCTTAGGGATCACGTCCTTGTTAATCTCAGTGGTTGACGCTCCACTGTCAACAAGAGCTTTTAAGTCCTTCCCAATTTATTTATTTATTTATTTATTTATTTATTTTTTATTTATTTAAATACTCTAAATACCATTTGCGGCGTTACAGAGAGGCGTAGTTACAAGTTAGAGATGGTAGTCTTGAATGATGCATGATCAGGGTTGGGTTGCTGGCGATGGAGGCAGGAAGGTGGTTCCATTCGGATGAAGTCTTCGGCACGTAGGAGTGGAAGTACATGTTGGTATGGCAGAATGGCACATCAACTTTAAGTTATGGTCGATGCGAGATGAAGCGTAAGAAGGTGGCGTGAACAATGTGCGTTTTATTTAAGGATTCATGAAAAACATTTTGTGGAAGAGACATAGCCGGGCCTGCTTCCTCCGGTTAGAAAGGGTAGCAAGGTCTAGAGAACTTTTAATTGATGAGATACTAGAAGTACGGGAATAATTAGCGACAGTAAAACGAACTGAGCGATTTTGGATGGCTTCTAGTGCATTAAGCGGTAAGCAAGAATGAGGATCCCAGATTGATGAGGCGTACTCGAGTTTGGATCTGACTAGTGTTTTGTAAAGAAGAAGTTTTAATGAAACAGGTGCTAATGAAAAGTTACGGCACAAGAAGCCGAGGGCGCGGTTAGCATTGTTCATCACATAATTGATATGACTATTCCATGTTAAATTGGTATCTATGTGAACAACTAGATATTTGTAAGTATTGACAGATGACAACTGAAAATTAGTAATTGAATAAACAGGGCTAGTGCAGTCACTACTTCCTCGAGAGATGCCTGATTATTTTACATTTGTTAATGTTCAGTTTCACTGAAAAGAGCGAGCACCAAGATGTAATTTTGTCAAGATCAGATTGAAGTAGTGATGAATCATGAGGGTTAGTTATTATGCGGTAGATAACACAATCGTTGGCAAATAGGCTGATTGTTGGCGTAATGTTAGATGGAAGGTCATTAATATAAATTAGAAAGAGTAAGGGTCCAAGGACACAACCTCGCGGCACACCAGATGTTACGAAACAATTGCGTGAGTTATGATCATTAGCTCTTACATGTTGGGTTCTGTTAGATAAGAAGCATTCAATCCATCGTAATATGTTTGAGTCAATGTTTAGCATGCTTAATTTTAGTTGGAGTAAACGGTGAGAGACGGTGTCAAAGCTTTTTGAAAGTCAAGGAAAATGCAATCGATAATGGAGCCAGTGTCAGATGCTGAAAATAAGTCGTTGGTGAAGAGTAGTTGGGTTTCGCATGAGTAGTGTTTCCTAAAACCATGCTGACTGTTATGAAAGGAGATATTTTCTTCGAGAAATATAATTAGGTTAGAAGAGGTTATGTGTTCGAGAAACTTACATGGAATACTAGTCAAAGTGGTAGGCCTGCAATTAGAAGGATTACATGAGTCACCTGGTTTAGGCACAGGAACCACCTTCCCCGCCTTCCAGTCACTGGGCAATGAGGCATTTTGGAATGACTGTGAAAAGAGCTGTGATCAAAATGACTGAACAATAAATGGCAGTTTGTTTGAGAAATTGGGGAGCGATTCCATCTATGCCAGGTGCTGAGGCTTTCATTTTTAGTATGAGGTGAAAAAGTCCCAATTGATCAATGATGATTGGTTTCATTCTGGGATATCCAGGATCGGCTTGAATTGGCAAGTGGTTAAGCTTAGGGATCACGCGCTTGTTAATGACAGTGATTGAAGCTCCACTGTCAACAAGAGCTTTCAAGTCCTTCCCAATGATTTCTGCAGGCGCGCATACTAGCTTGGCGCTGTCAGAAATTTTTTTTCTCGTATTTGGGACAAGAGGTCATCAGAACTTCCTTGTAAAGGTTTCCTTTTCTGCTTCTGCCTGGTGTTGTTTTCAGTAGGTGAGCCCGGTTTGCTGAATGTGTCTCGCCATCCAGGTGCTGCAATCATTTCAGCGAAGGTCACTTTCGTCATCGAAAACTGTCGCTCTTGAACAAACAACAACTTCATAATCTTCAGTTGTTCCACTGGCGTTTGTGGTGCTCCCAGATGAACATTGTCCTGCATGCATTTAGTAACTTCCATTGTCACGCTGCACACAACTCATGTGTCGGAGAGTGCAGTCAGCTGCATGCAGTAGCTTCCACTTCTCGAAAACGTAACCGGACCCGAGAGGTACTTCAAGGCTGTTGCATGGTCCGAACTTTGAAACTTGCTTTCAGAAAATGTCACTAGAAAGTTCTTCAATAAGCCCAGATATGTCCTGCCTCTTCTGTTTCTCGCATCTCATGCCAGGTCTTCGCAACGCTTCCCAGGCAGAACCGCATGTTCATTTCTTTATCAAGATCGTGTTTCCAAAAATTCCGATCGCACGCATACTCATAAAAGTGAAGGCTGGCGATCATTCATTGATCAGGATCCATCATAGACCTCTAGCTTCATTAATTGAATTGGTGCGTTCAGAGATTGGTCAAGGCCTCTCTGCATCCTAATCTCCAATATATGTTGTCGTTGCTTGCTGTTTTTCATCCTGTAACTCCATTACATCGTGAAAAATATCATTCCATCTTAAAGCGCTGTTTCTTTCAGTGAAGGCCACCTGCTCTTCTGCCAGTCTAGCTTCCTGTGGTGTATCTTCTCTATGCAGCCCAGCAGTATACGCGATGGCCGCTTTAAGTTCGTATTCACTCATTTAAAAATATTCGATAATGGCCGATGTGTCGCTAAACAGTCAAAGGTCACGCGAACTGCTAAACTCTCCACCATAGACGCAACATACAACGCTCACCGTCTTTACATCATCCACAGGGCTTGCAGCGACGTCGACGCTCATGGTCGTCGGAAAATTGGTGCTGCTCAGACGCTTAGCACAAGATACTGAAGTAGAGTGCGCCGAAATTGTAAGGGCACTAAGAATCATGAAGCGAATACGGCCGCTTGTTTGTTTGTTTGTTTGATGATGATGATGATGTCCTCGTCTTTATGGCGCTCACCCACAAAGGGGGATGGGCCAAGAACCGGGCGGCAGGATGCTTGAAGTAATCACTAATTATACTAAACAAATATTTAAATTTAGGTTTAAAAAACTGTAATTGTTTGTTTGCCATTGCTGTTTATTTCAGTCCCTCTTCTTCCTCTCCGTCTAAGAAGTTGTTCTTGTTCACCTTAAACTGTGGCTCACACCCACTGTGGGGGATTGGCCAAGAATTTAGTGTTTTTATATACTAAGGACTGTACTGTTGCGTCCTCTTTTCTGTGTTCTTCAAGACAGAAAGAGAAAGAAAAGGAAAAAGAGAGAGAAACAGATTGAAAGAAAGAGGAAGCGAGAAATAGAGAGGGAAAGAAAGAATTTGAAGAAATAGATAAAAAGGTAGAAAGAGCGAGAAAGAACAAGATTGAGAGCGAAAGGAAGAAATAGGGGAAAAAAACATGGCTGATCCCTCTGTCATAGAAATCGGTATAGCACGAAAGTGAAAGGTGCCTTCACAGATGTAGTTGAGCGTTTGTTGAGTATTGTTTCGCCTCGAGGGCGAAGGAATGAATGCTATAGCAACAAATTGTAATGTGACGCGAAGAACGGCAAGCCGCTCGCAGCGTGCTGCTCAAGCAAAAAGGACTCACGGGACAAACATACACAGGTTGAGCGCAAACTAACTGTCACAATTGTAACTTATTTTTGTGTGACCAGTGCGCTCCTTTCGCAAAAGCGGACGCTGCAGTGAGCGAAGTTGCGCCCGCTTATCACGAGATAAGCGCGCGCAAGGGCGACCACGCCCTGTAGAGGCGCGCACTCAACGCGAAGCGCGGGGCGGTGGTCTTTAAACCGCACTCTTCTCGCCATCTCGCGAGTGATAACGAAAGCACGCTGATGTAGCAACAATCTCTGAGTACCGCCACCGGCAAATGGTGTATATAAATAGCTCGTCGTTAGCATAGCGAAGAACGTGTCCTAATCGTTTCACGCCACGCGCTGCGGAGCGAGGGGTCGTAAGTTTGACTCTCGGTGACGAACTTTTTATTGCGATAGCAATTATATGGACAGTCTCGGCTGGAAAATGTCCGTTCCCGTCGCCGTCGTTCACCGTATATGTATAAGTACGTATATATATAGAAAAGCCATAAAGAAAAAATAATTCAGAAATTCTTTCCGACGCGCGGAATCGAACGGGCGACCTTTCGCTTTGCAGCCCGCCGCGTTAGACGTTAGGCCACGACAGCACCGTCTTTCAGCCTGCTAACGGCGAGCTATTTATATACACCATGTAATTCAGCATGCATAGATGGCGCGACGTGCGCGCGTGTGGCGCGCTTTAAAGATCGTCGCCCCGCTCCTGCGAACGCCGTTGCTCTTTGCTCTACAGGGCATGGTCGCTTTCGTGCGCTTATCTCGAGGAAAGAAGGGGCGGCCGGTGCGGTGCTTCGCTTCGCTCGCTGCAGCGGCCGCGTTCGCGAAAGGAGTGCGCTGTTCAAACGTGAATAAGTAACAACTGTGACAATAGACCGATCTCACCGCGAGTTGCACTACGCCACCGCGGCCGCAGTGCATGCCGGTACTTAGAGTACTCGGTACGTTCAGCTGCATATAGCTGGTGCATCGACGAGCTGCATTAACGAGTTTTAGCTGCCGTATTTGGATGAATCGCAATGGTTGGGTTAACGTGCTGCGTGCTAGGATGCTACAACAGCAACCTGAAGCAAAATCACTCGGTGTTTAGGTGTTTTCAGGGGATGTCAAGCTCAGACAGGAATGTGTGCGACAGTCAACCAAGTCGGATGGAGCGGCAACTACCGCGCACTTTCAACGTATTGTTCAACGTGTTTGTGAATTCCGTGTGTATCTTGCATGGTAATTTAGCAGCGAACTATTGCGTCATACAAGCTTTCTGCGCGACTGATAGTCCGATCAGCGACAGCAAAACTTCATACAACATGTGCTCGGTCCCCTCGGCGCGCCAGCGGAGACAGGTGTGATACAACGTGTTCCGGGCAAAACAGAGACCTCTTAAATACATAGCGATACCTAAACCGACTCTCATCAAAAGCGAGGACATCTGTCAAGTGTCCAGTATGAACGAGACCTGTGAAACAAGCCAAACTTATAAGTGCAAGCTGTGTGCAGCTCGCGTCATGGAGTGCACGGCGAAAACTCGACCGTGCCGGCATCGCAGCCAACTTCGCCGCCGGTATTTCCCTATTCCTTTCAAAATGTGATATTATCGCGAACGCAGCGTAAAACAGCCACAGCGGTAGCAAAGCTTAGGTTCTTACATAAGCGTAGGCGGCTCTTAATAACGTACCGTACACTGCAGCTTCGAAGCGGTATAGGCCTAGCGACGATATCGGCGCGCCGAGCCATCGGCTGGGCTGCCGCCGCCGGCCTGAGCGGGCTACTGCTCATCCGCCGCCTTGTGTTTGGCACCAAAACCTCTTACTGACTCAGCCATCCCTTGTGCAGCAGGAGATATCTTGCCATTCACAACATTTCCGTGACGTTAAACTTTTCCAAACGGCATGCGGCTGCAGTCGTCGCCCCGCAGACGCGCTTCTAACCTCCTTCGCGGCGACCGTCTCATATTCATTCACGTTTTGACGCATCACTGTGATCGTAGTCCTGCGTTGACGACACAGAGTACATCGAAAGTACTGCTTGAACAAAAACGAAGTGCAAAAATCTTTCTTTTTTTTTCTCGTCCCATCATTTTTTTTCCCGTCTTCGTAGTCGCGGAGAGATCTATGCAGTTTGGGCAAGTTATTTTCCGCACACTATAACTTGTATCGCTCGCGTGCTGACGTTCACTAAAGAAGATTCTTACTCTCATGGCAAAAGGAACGTGATTTCCCGCTATTTTTTTTTCTAGTGCTTATTCAGCGAAGTGACGCGAGCGCATAAACACGACGAGACGAGCTGGCCACACGTAAGCTGTTCTTTTTCTCTTAACGCTAGGATGTGCAGTGTAACATGAAGTAAAACAACCTACATTAGAGGTACGGACACAGTTTAACACAGCGTTCGATCGCCTTCTGTGCCGAGGATTCATGCCAAACTGCAATATACCTGCAGCACGCAGTAGGCAGCCGTACCAGCAGTGCTCAGAATACTCCTACTAAGATGGCGGCCGTGCCGCTGTCGGAAACACGCGCATGCGCAGATAATTTGGTGAGATCGGTCTATTAGTTCGCGCTCGTCTTGTGTATACCTGTTCGTTCGTTTCGTGCATCCTGCTTTATGTTTGAGCAGTGCGCTTCAAGTGTCGAGCTGTGACGCATTAGTTCGCGCTCGTCCTGTGTGCGTTCTTTTCGTGCGTCCTTTGGGCTCGAGCGACGTACTGGCAATTTCGTGCTGCTTTCCGTTCTTCGCGTTACATTACAATTTATTGCTATCGCATTCATTGCTTCGCCGTTGCGGCGAATCTGTGACTTTTTCTTCTAGTTTTTTAAATGCGAAGCATTTCTTAGCGAACCTCAGGCACTTTGTCCGTATCTATCTATCTATCTATCTATCTATCTATCTATCTATCTATCTATCTATCTATCTATCTATCTATCTATCTATCTATCTATCTATCTAGCCGCCTACGTCTGGGCGCTCTCCTGGTCGTCTCCATAACTTGTAATATACCAAAATTGGCAAAGCCGGGGATTAGTGTATGACGAACACAATTCACTGGTCATGACATGAATAATGCAAAATACCTCTCGCGTACGTCATGAAATCCTTTCTGTCAGTCATGTGTGGCACATGCCCGCATAACGGTGTTCATGTTATGGGGGTACGTGCTACAGGTGATACAGAGTCTCAACCAACACAGTAACCACGATGACACACAAGTTGACACGCAAGAAAAATGATATTAATAATTGTTGGGGTTTATGTCCCAAACCTATATGATTATGGGAGACGCCGTAGCAAAGGGCTCCGGAAATTTTGACCATCTGGTATTCTTTAACGTGTACCGAGATCGCACAGTACACGGGCATCTAGCCTTTTGCCTCCATCGAAATTCGACCGCCACGGCTGGGATCGAACCCGCGACCTTCAGGTCAGCAGCTGAGCACCCTAACCGCTACACCGCAGGAGCCGACGCAAGAAAAGTTAGGCAGCTGAAGACAGAGCACCCCTGGAAGACGCTGGGCTACCATCCACTTGTCCACGTCTTTTTGTCCACGTCTTTTTGCGTAATCCACGTGGATTACGCAAAAACTGGGGTCAATGCTTCCTACAATAAGTCCGCCGAGAAGACCATGTCCTTCATTACTACCGGCATTGATTTATCAAAACCCAACAAGGCCTGGTTTTTAAACGGCATGAAAGAGGGCTTGGATGTGGACAGGGCTTCAGAAGGCCTCGCTGCCACATCCAGGACAAGAGACATCGTAGGTCATTTCGTCGTAAGAGGCATCCAGAATTTACACCAGTTGTACTATACCTCGCACTTCAGTGCACTTAGACCCGTCGTAGCTGCGATCACGAACGGATCCGATTAGCAAGTGAAGGTCCAGCTGCTGAGGCTCACTGATCACGGTGATGATGACCTTGTTCAAGAACTGTCAAGAACCCCTTTTACACATGTACAAGAGATTGTGAAAGGTGCGTGCGTTCTCCGTCATAACGGACAAGTATAAGCATAACAACTGTAACAACTGTAACTGTGACTGTAGCGTACGTGCAGTGCGCCTGTGCGCGCCACTCGGCTGTGAACATATCTAGGGAAATATTCCTGAATTAAGCTTAGTTGCGAGTAACGCCTGTCCTGTGCATCTGTGTTCCTTCTTTGTCTTGTTCAGATTCGCGCTATCCAGTATTGAAGAATACAAGCACTACATATCAGCTTACTGCGTCTGGTGTTGGTAACCCCATGTTTCTGTTGGCATCCTTACGCCACTGCATGTAAACAACTGGTTATAAAATACATATGCGACTCTTCAACATAAGAGTGTGCGTATGCCACTTCCACATTTCTGTAGCGTCATTCCGTAATGTTTAGCTCAATGTGAAAAATTTACCACATTCACCATCCCGCGCATTCTTCGCATATTACAAAGACTTACGTTAAATAGCAGTATTTTAGCGCTGCACGGATAGCGACTGTTGATGTGGGAGAAAATGTTTTCTGCAGAAGAAAAAGTGCCATCAGAAGCCCCCGACAACGGGAATCAGCTTTGGGCCATTCACAGAGCCCACGATGCGCCGATCGGTGTTAGCCTGCCCGTCGCAAAGTGGGAGGAGCTCAATACGCGCTGGTCGCGTCTCTCGGGGCCAACAATAAAATTTTACCAACAAGCGAAGGAAAAGCGGGACGTATGTGCAACGCCGAAGCACATAGGTTTATTAGCCATCTCCAGCGGACATTTCGATTCCCAAGGATTCCCAGCCAATTGCTGTCATAGCTCTGTGCGCAAAAAAAGATGAAAAAATTGACTTTCAGGGGAGCCTAGCAAGGCACCTTGCTAAAAGACGCAATGTTTCGCTGGAAAGATCATTCATTCTTCGTCAGTATAGCGTTTCAGACAATTAGCAGCGGCGTAGCTAGCGGGAAGTCGCATGAAAAGGTTGAGAAACTACGACGGTAGAATACGATGAGGATTAAGTATAGCCTTTGGTATCAATTAGCTCCAATCACGGTGGGTTGGGGATCTGGCGCTTATTCACTAGCACTAATATCAGATGAGTCGTATGTTAGGGACAGCTGCACACCGAGTAAATACCCCTGCAAGTCCTTGATCTTTTGTTATGAACAGAGGCTTAGTCAAGCTAGTGAAAGAAACCCACGTGACCGGTATGGCAAATTGAGGCGCCATCCATTCACTGGTATCAGAGTTAAAATCTGGGTTCCGTCTCTTTCCTCCCAACTGTCTTCAACCCCCTCTCTGGTGGGATCAACTCCCTCTCCTGCGGGAGGCGCGCTTTCCGCCGCCTTGCTGGCGCCGCCGACTTTGAAATCCGTTAGAAAGTTTCGTGTCTGGCGTTGGTAAGGCATGTGTTAGCCGTCGTCGCTCGTCCGTTTCATCGTGCTCGCTCGCTGTGTGCTTGTGCGACGCGATGTTTTACGACTCGCGCTGTTCGTGCATAGTGCTTTGTTGCTCAAATACTTCCAGAACAAGTCCCGGAATATATGTGCCGGCCCAGAAAAGAACGACAGGTGAGCGTGCCCTTTGAGTCGCGGTTTTCATTGTGTCAATTTGAATTCACGTCCATACCGAGTAGCTGTTTTCTGCAGTGGGGCTTCAGTTAATGTTTTCAAAAATGACTGATTTGAAAAGGGCACGATGCTGCGTTTAAATCGTTATACGAACAAGCAGCGGACATGAAGCCCATGCGACGTAACTATAGTTACAGATTTACTACTCTCACAGAACCGCGTGCTTGAGTGTGTGCTTTGCATTTGTCTCCGGTTAATTACTCGCCATCGCCTATAACCACGTTTGTGAGACATTAGGTAGATGTATGCAAACTTGTGCTGCTCTGAGACGAACCAACGAGTTCACTTTTGCACGAGCCAACGGCGCTCTTTATCTGATTGAAACTTGCCCTTTTCTTCAGGGTGTATTTCGGAACGCAACACAGCTGATCGGTGCGCCCAGAGAAAAGCTGAAGAATTGCAGAATCGGCGCACTTCAAGAAGAGATGCCATGAATAATCCGATATCAGCCGTTTATTTTCTCCGCGTTTATCATCACTAGTTATTTTAAAATCAACGTTTTTGGAAATGTAGTCAATAAAGTGCGGCCAATATTAGTTGTGTTATTTGTGGAGTTCATTTTGACATCTTTAAAATGATCTTTACATTAATATTTTATTTTTAGGTATTTCAACTGCTTTCATTGTTTTTGCATTCCAGGAATGTTCAATTTTGTTATGATAATTTTGTGCAATATCGTGCGCATATATCAGAAGCTGTTGTGCACTTTTGTCAGTATAAAAATTGTGTGTTTGAATATGTGAATAGTGTTATGTTCTGCTTTTTTTAATTCCACTGTTCTTTAAGTTCTTAACTTTGCCGAGAACTTTCGTGCTGTTTAGTGATCATAAACACGTGTATGTTAATCTCCTGTTTATAACTTCTGTTAATCTCTTGAGCCTATATCGCACCACATTTGATGAAAATGTTGACTTTCGGAAACGAGGACAATAAAACGAGACCAAAGATATTTTGTGTTGTGAGTGTAATTCATTCTTTTGCGTTCTGGCAAATGCTGCACGACGGTAGTGTTTGCAGAGTGCCTGATTGCAAATTGCGCACATTCAAACGCGCAACGAACGCGCGGCGCAGTACGCGCAGCGGATGCAAAACGAAAAAAAGCGCCCAGCGCGCTGCACAGCGCAGCACGCGGACGAGGGGGTCATAAAAGAAAGGGAGAGGGAGCCCGCACACGCAAACAAAACAAAAAGAAAAAAACCCGGCGCGCGCGAGGGAGCTAGGAGAGGAGGCGCGGCTGGTGTTAGTGTTGCCATGACGACGCATACCGTGTGCGCCGCCATTCTGCCGTTCGAGTCTCTGAATCCCAGCCGCCAGGATATTAACTGAAGGGACGTTTGGCGCTGCCAGCGCTGACGTCATGAATTAAGGCGTCCTATGGGAGGTATACGGAGTAACCTCCCCCTGGCTTAGTTGTTGACCGCTAAGCTGCCTCTGTAGAGGCTGAGCAGTGTGAGCATAAGTAGTTTTATACAGTTCTTGTCTTCAGTGCACATACTAGTCTAATTTTTCACCTCTTCGGTGTCAAAACAGATGTACCCTACCTGCGGAGATAACGCTGATGTCAGGAAAGAACACGAGTTTTCAGCTCCACTTTATAGAGGGCTATGTAGCAAGGTAGGGATATTGCCACCGTGGCATCATAGCATGTCCTTATCATTTACCTGGTTACGTAGTACCTGACAGGGATATCGCGATTTATCTCTCATCTCCGGGCTACACACATGTCGTTTCATGACTTTGTTAGGTATAGACAGAGAACACGAAACGGGGAGAGCTGTAAAAGGCGCGCGGGTAGATCACATAGGACAGACAGGCAGGCAGACAGACAGATAGGTCGGTCGGTGTGTAGGTAGGTAGGTAGGTAGGTAGGTAGGTAGGTAGGTGAGATGTCAGTGCGCCTTCCACTGCGAGGCATTATGGAATGCCTCGCAAAGCTTTTTGCCCTACAAGCATTTTTAACATTGCCAGAAAAGACTGCCGGTCTGTAGTCGAGGCTCCCGTGACCATGAGTGGCAAATATCGCTTCTCGGAAGGAGTCAAGGACACGACGTGCAGCGAGGACTTCTTTCTCCCTTGCTCTTTGTAGCTCCCAGCACGCTCGTCGGCATGTGAGCGCCGGCTGCATAAACTGTGCGACAAATCGATGCGACTCCGCTCGTTCTTAAAGGATTGTAGAAATGTTTGCAGCAATCGACTCGTGAGGCAATAAACTCCCATGCTAAGGCCACTTGATGATTACTTGTAAAATTTGTTATAGGCCACTTTGAATAATGGACCAAAGTACGTCAAGCTGTGGTGTCGACAGATGACAGAGATATTGTTGGTGCGCACAGATGGCATACTTGTGATAGCACGTAGCGCGTGTTCTGACTTTATGGATTTCTCATAGAAATCCTTAAACATAACACAACACAGCGGGCTTTTGCCAACTTCCTGCTGAATACGTCATCTCGTTCCACCCGTCATTACGAACGTTCTACGACCACGTACCAGCTACAGTTTTCAGATGCTGAAAAAAAACCTGGCAAACATACTAAAGAAACATGAGTTGACCGAAGAGCATTTGTGGTTTGTGACAAAGAAAAACCTGTTTGAGATTATTCACTAATGTACTGTAGGTTATCAATCCATTTGTACATATATATCGTATAGTGTATATTGCTTGCCTTACCGTGCATATGTTTTCCAATATAAACTTGTGGTTCTGTCATTATTCCCTTAATATTGTACGTCCCTCCTAGACGTCATGTTTGCTGCCACATTGTTTGGGGAGAAGGGGCTAGACAAGCTGCTGTTTATGTAGCTTTTTCCAGTCTTCCTGGCCACTCTTTGTACATGCATTGTACTTGTGGTAAACCAAATGAAACTGAAATATTCCAAAGGCAAGGTTTCAGCTGTGGGCCTCTATCCGACGTCCTTACCACTACGCCGCTGGTGCATGCCTTGTCAATGTGAACAAAAGATGGCTGATCCCTCGGTCATAGGAATCGGTGTAACACGAAAGTGAAACGTGTCGTCACAGAAGTAGTTGATTATTTATAGTGCATTGGTATATGAGAGCTCGTACAACGTCTACTGTTGTTTGGCAGATATAGCACCGCTTTATGTGGACGCACTCACGTTGACGCCTAGTGGCAAATTTCCGTAATTACCACTAACACCCATGATCATGATTTAACCTTCGCGGTAGCTGACGTTCTTTATATACGTGGACACCGGATATGGTGAATCCCGCGCCAAGATGGCATCAACAAGTACATAAGAAACACTGATACTCGATATGCACTCCTTCAAAGCATCGTGAAAGGCGAAGAGAAACGCTACGCACGTCGTGTCTTCCCTCTAACCTGGCCGTTAATTTTCACAGGGCGAGCGTGGAACGCGGTGTGACAGCAAGACGAGCGTCGGAGAGCTATTTCTCGATATGGATGGATGCTATGAGCGAGACTTGGGCTTAAAGCCACCACCTCGCGGTGTGTTCAACCGTTGACGAAAATAGACTTTTATAGGAAACGCGCCGAATGGAGTAGTTGTAGCAACGGCGCGTTTTTTTTTTTCGGGCCTGATGGCACATATGTCAACTCCCCGTTATAAAGGGAACGCTGATAGCATCCATCCATCCAATAGCACTGTGAAATAAAAATGTGAAAGAAAGCGTGAGAAAAAAGGCGCGTTCATGTAGCCTCCGTTATGTGTTTGGCGGTAGCTCTGAATGTTAAACGCCCGCCAGCCATCGTGGCGGACCAAGAGGTCACGGGTTCGGAGCCTGTGACGGCATTTTTTCTTATAGTTTTTTTTCCTTGCCATCTGATGAAGTTCTTTTTTCTCACGTATTTCCGTGACGGAAATGCGTCATGAAAGTCTTCGTGGACCCCGGTATAAATCACTTTCGTGTTTAAAAAATTGGCTGCGCTTGCACTAAGTGGCACAAGGCTTAAAACACGCGAAACTGGACAAAATGTGAGATGTTTCTTTTGTTTTGTTTTTTATATATGGAGCGTGCTGCATGTATTTAGTGCGTGAGTTAGTGTTGTGTGCGTAGGTACAGATGCGTGTGCTATAGCGGTTTGCCTGGTCATGGTTTAATAAAGATTCCTTAAATCTATAAGCATTCTGTTTAATTACCGCAGTCGTAAGCTTGCGTCTTCACTCCTGTAGGTTGTCGCTGACTCTTCCGCATATATTTAATTACCCGCCTGCAGCGGACGTTGTGATGCTCAATGCGGGTGATGTCCGCCTCTTTTTGCAATCCATAATTCTGTGCAAGAAAAACGAAGAAATATTTACTCGCAAGAGAACCTAGCAAGACAGTTTCTTAAAAAGGCAATGTTTTGTCGGCAAGGTTATTCATCCGCCATGGCCATCGCGTTTTACACAAATTTCAAAATCGTAGGTACATGCAAGTCGCATGATTGAGTTTAGAAACTATGATGGTAGAACAGGGTAAGTATCGAGTGTAAAGCTTGCAAATAAGTGGCTCCAAGCGAAAGTAAATAGGGATGAATATAGGTTTCAGGAGAGCTCCACGGAGCTGTTCCGTAGTTAAGTACGTAGTGCTGAAAATCGTCGTCTTGTTCTAAACACATGCTCAGTTGCTGGGCGCTCGGAATTTAAGGGCTACTGAGCGCTCTATGTGGAAGGACTGCTGTATACAGCTCTCAATTTTGCGAATTTCAGGGAAGAACACGTTGCTCCAGCTGGAGTCAGTGTTGACAGGCACGGCAACGCAACAAGCAACGCATAATTTGGCAATGGCCTTGCAGGATATGAATGGCTTCGTATCCTAAAGTACATTGGGCATGCCTCGGAAGTGTGAGGGGCCACTCAAAATTTGACATTGGGATCACGTTAACCTGTTTTTACAGCGAAAGCTGTTATGAGATCACTTCACCGGGCGTTCTGACGCCGTAGTTGTCCGCCGCCGCCGCCGGTGTCCGTAACCAGTATCGCTCGAAATAAAAAAAATTCCAGGATGGAACAAGGTTCGAACCTGGGCCCTCTGCGTGGCAGCCCAGTATTTAACCTCTGAGCCATGCCGGTGCTTGAAACTGCTTTGCAAAAAGGTCCTATACAGGCTTCATGTCGGGAACGAACCGCATTAGCATATAGAATATAGCCTGGTAGAAGAGTAAAATAAGCACCAAGCGTCGCACAACGTGAATTCTCTAACCAGGCGTCACACAATGCGAATTGCGCAACGAGTAGGTTTTTGAATGCTTCCAACCCATTACAAAGGACTCTGCCATAATTCTTCATCGTCATCAGGCACAGCATCAAGAAAGTGCACATAATGCCTTACATGCGTATAGCAGGTACCAACGCTCTTCGTAGAATGACGAAAAATGGCACAGTGCCTGCTGCCCTTCTTCTCAAAAATTACAATGATTTATAGCGAAGTGGTTTCCTCGCAAGTGCACTTGTATTGGTTGCCAAGGAAGGCCATAAGCGCATGATCCACTTCTTCGGGGTCTCAGTAAAATTACACTGATTTATAGCGTAGTGGGTTCCTCGCAAGTGCACTTGTATTGGTTGCCAAGGAAGCCCATAAGCGCATGAACCGTTTCCTCGGGATCTCAGTAAAGTTCTTCGCCCCCCCCCCCCCGTCTGACTCCCACGTTAACGTATGTACAGAATGGCGGGAGAGGGAAATAGCGACCAGGCGTCACCCAATGCAAATTACATAACTGGTGGGCCGTTTAGATTCCATCCCATTACAAAGGGCTGAGCCATAATTCTTCATCGTCATCAGTCGTCGCGTCAACAAAGTGAACATAATGCCTTACAGACGTGTAGCTGGTGCCTCGCTTATTCACAGAATGACGAATAATGGCTTAGTAGGTGCTTCCCAACTTCACAAAAATTATGATTTATGGTGTAGTGGGTACCTTGCTGGTGTACTTGTATTAGTAGCCCCAAGACAGCTTACAACGGGCCCTAGAAACGCCGCTCTTCCAGCTTTCGCTGTGACTGTGCTGCGGTTTCAGCGCAGGCCTGGCGTTTTGTTTGTTGATAAGATCACCCGAACTTCGGTAAAATTTGTCTCGGTCCATGCCCCAATATGGGTTAGGGCGTTCCCAGAATGCGTTTGCTCCCTTTCCGAAATCGAAATGGACTTCACCAACCCCGGAAATTTCGGTGGCTCAACCTGAAAATAATTTTTGCCAATTCAAGGATGGAGTTGATGAACGCCCATAACCACTCACAGAATCTAACTGCCCGCCCCCTATACTTCCGTGGTCTAGCCCAAAATCTTGCCCTGCCCAATGCGAGAATTAAGCTTACCCGCGATGAAAACGGAGTGGAGACATTCGAAATATGGCTTTGCCCATCCTCAACACTCCGCGCAATTGGAAAATTGTCTTAATATTACCTTGCACAAAGTGACTCGAAATGGGTCGTAATATTACAAGTATTGGCACCTAGTACTAATTAGAATGATGACGTAGTATTGCGACTTTCGCACCATACTAAGTTGCTTGGCGCGGCCAAACCATCTTTCAGTTTTATTGGGATGTACTCAGTTGAGTTGCTGCTACATTGATGCCTTCGAGAACTCACCGTGCTGCAATGTCAGATTAATTACACAGCAGACTAAGTCGTCCCCATTTTTCAGGCGAAGCTTATTATGAGTTACAGATTTGGGTTACAGTTACAGAAATGAGAAATTTGGGTTACAGTTACAGTTATGAGTTACAGTTACAGAAAACCCGGCGCTTGCGGCTCTCCAAGCAGCCTTCGAAGGTGCGCCAGTCGCATCCGCATTTCTATGCGCTGTTTTGTATAAATTATAATAAAAACACCAGGCCGGGAGCGTCCGAGCAGGGACAGCAAGAGCTGTACAGGCGCAGGCAGCGTTTCAGCAAAAACAGGCTGGGCAGCTCCAGCTCGTGCCTCGAGCAGAGCTGACGATGTGGCTGCAGCGCTGGACATTCCTCTTCGCTACAATCGTCCCCCGTCGAAAAAGGAACCATCCTGGCGACTCACGGTGGCCACAGTACATGTGGATCGTAGTAGGGCTTCAGGCCCTGTACGTGGACGGTTTCACGACCACGAAAGCGTTGGTCTGTAGGCAGTGTAACCGGTTCGACGATGTAGTTTACAGGTGACGTCTGCGCAACGACACGGTAGGGTCCCTGATATTTCGAAGCAAGCTTGGAGGAGAGGCCAGTAGGGACAGCTGGAACCCAGAGCCACACAAGACGCCCGCATGTGCACACTGTTGGTCAGCGTGAAAGGCTGAACATATTTTAGCCCGAAGATGTCGAGGTATCACCAGCAACCACTTGCGGCCGTCAGACATGTAGTTCCTGCGATAGAGGAGGCCATCAGGGATCTCAAAGTGAGTAGCTTGACGACGCAAGGCTCTAGGAGCCGAAGGAAAAGTCGACGGGTTGGAAAGGAATCGGAGCAGAGCGCTGATCCAGGCATCCTTGCGTTGCTCCGACGCCATGTCGCAGTCAGCTGGGAACGAAAGTACTTCGTCCACGGCAGATTGGCAGGCAGTGCTGTCGGTTGACACAGGCGAGCGTGATAGGGCGTCGGCATCGGTGTGGCGGCGGCCCGACCTGTAGAAAACGCGCATGTCAAAATCCTGCAACCGCAAAGCCCAGCGAGCTAATCGGCCGGAGGGGTCCTTCAACGTGGATAACCAACAAAGCGCATGGTGATCTGTGACTACATCGAAGGGGCGGCCATACAGATAAGGTCGAAATTTACCAAGAGCCCAAATTATGGCCAAACATTCCTTCTCTGTAACAGAATAATTGGTCTCTGCTTTAGTGAGGGTGCGGCTTGCGTATGCGACGACGTACTCTTGGAATCCAGATTTACGCTGCGCGAGCACGGCGCCGAGTCCAACACCGCTGGCGTCGGTGTGGACCTCAGTCGGAGTAGTAGGGTCAAAATGACGCAGGATTGGCGGTGAGGTGTGCAGATGGTGCAGCTCTTGAAAAGCATCGTCAAAAGCGGGCGTCCAAGCGTAACTTTTCGAGTCGCTTCGTAGGAGCTGATTCAAGGGAGCTGTGATGGTCGCAAAATTCCGGATGAAGCGGCGAAAATAGGAACAGAGGCCAAGGAAGCTACGAAGTTCTTTGAGAGACGCATGTTTAGGAAAGTCAGCAACTACCCGAAGCTTGGCGGTGTCGGGAAGAATACCGTCTTTGGATACAACATGGCCAAGGATGGTGAGCTGCCTTGCGCCAAAGCGGCATTTCTTCAGGTTAAGCTGAAGGCCAGCGTCAGTTAGGCACTGAAGCACTTCCTCTAGCCTACGGAGGTACGTAGGAAAATCTGATGAAAATAAAACCACGTCGTCTAGGTAGCAGAGGCATGTTTTCCACTTAAGACCTCGCAAAATGTTGTCCATCATGCGCTCGAATATTGCGGGCGCGTGGTAAAGCCCGAACGGCATGACACGGAATTCATAAAGGCCATCGGGTGTGATGAAGGCCGTTTTAGGTTGGTCGTAAGCGCCACGGGGACTTGCCAATAGCCGCTCCGTAAGTCAATAGAAGAGAAGAACTCCGCGCCTTGAAGGCAGTCAAGGGCATCGTCAGTTCTCGGTAAGGGATAAACGTCTTTTCGAGTGATTTTGTTGAGACGGCGGTAATCAACGCAGAAGCGAATCGACCCATCCTTCTTCTTAACTAGGACAACAGGAGATGCCCAAATGCTATTCGAAGGCTGGATGACGCCACGCTTCAGCATGTCAGCTACTTGGTCGTGGATTACCTGGCGCTCTGTCGTAGACACACGATACTGTCTTTGTCGCAGTGGCGCGCTGGTACCCGTGCCAATGCGGTGACTCACAGCTGACGTACGACCTAGGGAAGCATGCTGGCAGTCAAAGGACGAACGGAATCTGTCGAGGAGACGTAGGAGCTGGGCGCGTTGATGAACAGTCTACGTGTCGGCAACGGTGCTGGTCAGGACATCAGGCGTAGGCGTCTGCTGCGAGGAGTCACAGGTCACCCCGACGACTTCGTGTTCGGCGGTGGAAGCAGTTTGCATGTCAGTGATGGTCGAAGGGTCGACACCGTGGACACGGCCGACGTACTCTCCGCGAAGCAGTGTTAGAGGCCATGACAAAAGGTTGGAGACAAGCAGTGTGCTGACACCGTCACAAATTTCCAGAAGGGCAAAAGGCAGCGGCGAACATCTGCGGCGGACGAAGATAGGAGATGGCGTAAAAAGTGCGCTTGACTTGGCGATACTGTTGCAGGACACCGTGGCAAGGGCAAAGGAGTGCGGCGGTATTGTAACGTCTTCCGTAACAAATAGCTTGTCCTCGGCTTCACGAGCGTTAAATAACGGAGCATCGCAAAGCGCTTCAAATGCCACTTCAGCGCGAGAACAGTCGAGAAAGTCCCAGCCCAAAATGACGTCATGGGAACAAGAATGCAGGACTAAAAATTCGACGACGTAGAGGAGATCGTTAATTACGACGCGAGCAGAACATGCAGCAGCCGGCGTGACGCGGTCTGCGCTGGCGGTGCGAAGCGATATGTTGGACAGCGGCGTCGTAACTGTTTTAGGAGCGTAGCTCCTCTTAGTCTAACCTTGTCACGTCTCCGTTCTCCAGCGTATCTCCCGGCAGCCGGCAGTAAACGGCAGTATCTGTCCGGTGGTGGTGCTGGTGTGCGGCGTGACCACCCTTACTGCGCATGCGCATACCCTCTCCACACACCTCCTCTGCACTCCCCCTCACCATTCCCCGTGTCCTCTACCCCTCTCCCTTTCCCTCTCCACTCACCCTCTCCCCTCCTTCTCAACAATGCCCCTCTCCCCTCCCCCATACCCCTCTCCTCTTCCCCTCCCCCTTCCCCTCTCCCATAACCAGTCTTAAAAACGGAGGGGGCGTGCACACATGAAGGCTCCCTAAAGACAATGCGCTACGACAGTACGTCACATGTACCGCCCTCTCCTCTCCTACGCTTCCCCCTCTTTCTCCTCTCCTACGCCCCCCCCCTATCTTGCCTCGCGGCGCAGCGGCGCCGACGCAGGCAGCGTCGCGAGGCAGCGTCGCGGCAGGTTCTTGATTGAAAAAACCGACCGCTCGCGCTGCACAACCGTTCACTGACCACCCCGTATATATAGGCACTGGATTTTGTCCTCCAAGGTAGTGCGTGTGTGCGATTTCTCCTGTGCGTGATTAAACAATGAAAATTCACAGCGTACATGTAAAACTAAAGTGAGCTGCAAGTCGTCATAACTCTCATCGAACCTTTAGTATAAACGCGCCCGATCTCACGTCGGTGATGATGTACTGGGCAGAATTCACGGAAGATTAACGGTTTACCGATGAACCTCCGCAGCTTCGCCCACTCATCATCATTCACTCCGTGGATATGCTGTGATTTTTAAATGCGAAGCATTTCTTAGCGAACCTCAGGCACATTGGGCGTTTCTATCTACGTATCTATCTATCTATCTATCTATCTATCTATCTATCTAGCCGCCTACGTCTGGGCGCTCTCCTGGTCGTCTCCATAACTTTTAATGTACCAAAATTGGCATAGCAGGGGATCAGTGTATGACGAACACGATTCACTGGTCATGACATGAATAACGCAAATTACCTGTCGCGTACGTCATGAACCCTTTCTCTCAGTCACGTGTGGCACATACCCGCTTACCAGAGTTCATGTTATGCGGGTATGCGCCACAGCTGATACAAAGTCTCAACCAACACATTAACCGCGAACACACACATTGACACGCAAGGAAAGTGATAATAATAATTGTTGGGGTCTTATGTCTCAAAACCACGATGTGATTATGTGAGACGCCGTAGCGAAGGGTTCCGGAATTTTGACCATCTGGCATTCTTTAACATGATCCGAGGTTGTACAGCACACGGGCATCTAGCATTTTGTTTCCATTGAAATGCGACCGCCGCGGCCGGGATCGAACCCGCGACCTTCGCGTCAGCAGCCGAGCACCGTAACCGCTACACCACCGCGGCGGACGCTAGGAAAGTCAAGAAGCTGGAGACAGAACGCCCCTGGAAGACGCTCAACTACCCATGCACTCGTCGATTACGCAAAAATTGGGGTCAAGGCTTCCTACAATAAATCTGAGGAGGGAACCAGGCCTCTCATCATTACCGGTCACTTGAACATGGAGTTATGAAGACCCAACAACGCCTGGTCTTTATAATACGTGAAAGACGGCTCGAATGTGGACAGGGCATCGAAAGACCTCGCTGCCACGTCCAGGACAGCAGGCGTCATAGATCATTTCATCGTAAGAGGCATCCAGGATTTCCACCAGCTGCACTATACCTCCCACTTCACTACACTTATACCCCTCACAGCTGCGATCACGAACGGATGCGATAACAAGTCCGGTCCAGCCTCTGGTGCTCAGTGATCACGGTGATGATGACCTTGTTCAAGAACCGTCAAGAACCCCTCCTACACATACACACAGGTTCGTGAAACGTGCGTGCGTTGTCCGTCATTCATAACAGACTAGTATAAGCATAACAACCGTAACGCAACTGTAACAACTGCAGCGTACGTGCAGTGCGCCTGCGCGTGCAACTCGGCTGCATGCGTACCACATATCTAGGGAAACTTTCCTAAATGAAGCTTAGTTGCGAGTAACGCCTGTCCTGTGCGTCTGTGTCCCCTCTGCCCTGTTCGGATTCGCTCTATCCAGTATTGAAGAATATAAGCACCACATATCAGCTTACCGCGTCTGGTGTTGGTAACACCCATGTTGCTGTTGGCATCGTTACGCAACTGTAAACAACTGGTTATATAATACATATGCGACTCTTCAACATGCGAGTGTGCGTATACCACTTCCACATTTCTCTAGCGTCATTCCGCAACGTTTCGCTCAATGTGAAAAATTACGCCAGAGTCACCATCCCGCGCATGCTTCGCATAACATCGATTCCCATGGTACGTGGGATCTGCCGAATTTTTTTTGAGCAAGCGGCAGAGTTTGGCACTGATAACAGAAACTGGTGCACCTGTATCGGCAAGAGCGAGTGCAGCGACACCATCCACATACACGTCAATAACGTTCGTCGGTGAAGGGAGAGGCCTTGATCTTTTCGCGGGTGACGCAGTTCCTGCCTCTGGAACTGCGGCAATTAGTTTTCCCGCTCCGGCGTTGAGGGACGACGGCGCATCGGCGATAGCGAGCGGCGTCGAGGCGATGGCGAGCGGCGGTTGGCAGGAGGATGGTGGTCGGTATATGAAGACATCTGGCCGGGGTTCCGAGACGCTGAGAACGATGGCCGTGATGACACATACGGGTCAGGTTCGAAGGTCTGGTGGTAGGGACGTACTCGACGACGGCAATATCGGGCGACGTGGCCAGGTAGCCCACACTCAAAGCATATTGGCCGGTTGTCGAAAGTGCGCCAGTGTCCGCTACACTGGAGGTACATGGCCTGATCGAGGCGGGGTGTTGGTCGCAGGGGCACGGCAGATAGTAATGGTGCAAAAGACTGAGGCGGCGACCGTGCGGCAACTTCGGCGTAGCTTAGGGGAGCATTTACCTCGGCACAGGCAACAGGGGTTGGCGCCGGTGGAGTGTCGCGGGCAGGAGGCAGAGCCGTGCAAACTTGCTCCTGTATCTCCTGGCGTATGTTTGCTGGCAAAGGCGATGGTGGTTGTCCGGCTGTGGATAGCAGCGAAAGCTGACGAGCGACCTCATAACGGACAAGCTCCTTTATCTGGGAGAGCAGTGACTCGAGGTGAGGAGCACTAGCCACGCTCGAGATGGCTTCGTCAGATACGTGTTGGCGGTGCGTGAGAAGACGCTGTCTTCGGAGCTCGTCGAAACTCTGGCAAAGCTCAATGAGTTCAGAGAAAGTGCCAGGGTTCTTAGAGAGCAGCATTTGAAAGGCATCTTCGGAAATGCCCTTCATGATGTGGCGCACCTCGTCCGCTTCCGCCATCGTCGAGTTGACCCGGCGGCTGAGGTCGAGAATGCTCTCGATGTAGCTGGTGAACGTTTCACCTGCTTGCTGGGACCGGCTTCGTAGGCGTTGTTCTGCCGGAAGTTTGCGCACTCCAGGGCGTCCAAAAACTGCTGCGATGTTGGTTTTGAAGGTCGTCCAAGTGGGGATATCGGCCTCCTGGTTTTTATACCACAGCTTGGCGACATCCGTTAAATAAAACATTACGGTGCCGAGCTTCATAGGATCGTCCCATTTGTTGGTAGCGCTGGCTCGTTCGTAATATTCAAGCCAGTCCTCCACGTCTTTCTCATCGGTGCCGCTGAAGATCTAGGGTTCGCGCAGAAGTTGGGCACCGGGACATACCATGGGCGGCGAAGCCGTGGGGGGTGTCGAGTTGGCGTTGCCAGGCATGACGGGCGGCAACTTTCGACTGCGTAATTCCAGGGCCGGGGAAAACCTCAGCAACCTCCACCAAAAATATAATAAAAAATTCGGCAGATCCCACGTACCATGGGAATCGATGTTATGCAAAGCATGCGCGGGATGGTGACTCTGGCGTAATTTTTCACATTGAGCGAAACGTTACGGAATGACGCTAGAGAAATGTGGAAGTGGTATACGCACACTCGCATGTTGAAGAGTCGCATATGTATTATATAACCAGTTGTTTACAGTTGCGTAACGATGCCAACAGCAACATGGGTGTTACCAACACCAGACGCGGTAAGCTGATATGTGGTGCTTATATTCTTCAATACTAGATAGAGCGAATCCGAACAGGGCAGAGGGGACACAGACGCACAGGACAGGCGTTACTCGCAACTAAGCTTCATTTAGGAAAGTTTCCCTAGATATGTGGTACGCATGCAGCCGAGTTGCACGCGCAGGCGCACTGCACGTACGCTGCAGTTGTTACAGTTGCGTTACGGTTGTTATGCTTATACTAGTCTGTTATGAATGACGGACAACGCACGCACGTTTCACGAACCTGTGTGTATGTGTAGGAGGGGTTCTTGACGGTTCTTGAACAAGGTCATCATCACCGTGATCACTGAGCACCAGAGGCTGGACCGGACTTGTTATCGCATCCGTTCGTGATCGCAGCTGTGAGGGGTATAAGTGTAGTGAAGTGGGAGGTATAGTGCAGCTGGTGGAAATCCTGGATGCCTCTTACGATGAAATGATCTATGACGCCTGCTGTCCTGGACGTGGCAGCGAGGTCTTTCGATGCCCTGTCCACATTCGAGCCGTCTTTCACGTATTATAAAGACCAGGCGTTGTTGGGTCTTCATAACTCCATGTTCAAGTGACCGGTAATGATGAGAGGCCTGGTTCCCTCCTCAGATTTATTGTAGGAAGCCTTGACCCCAATTTTTGCGTAATCGACGAGTGCATGGGTAGTTGAGCGTCTTCCAGGGGCGTTCTGTCTCCAGCTTCTTGACTTTCCTAGCGTCCGCCGCGGTGGTGTAGCGGTTACGGTGCTCGGCTGCTGACGCGAAGGTCGCGGGTTCGATCCCGGCCGCGGCGGTCGCATTTCAATGGAAACAAAATGCTAGATGCCCGTGTGCTGTACAATCTCGGATCATGTTAAAGAATGCCAGATGGTCAAAATTCCGGAACCCTTCGCTACGGCGTCTCACATAATCACATCGTGGTTTTGAGACATAAGACCCCTACAAATATTATTATCACTTTCCTTGCGTGTCAATGTGTGCGTTCGCGGTTAATGTGTTGGTTGAGACTTTGTATCAGCTGTGGCGCATACCCGCATAACATGAACTCTGGTAAGCGGGTATGTGCCACACGTGACTGAGAGAAAGGGTTTCATGACGTACGCGACAGGTATTTTGCGTTATTCATGTCATGACCAGTGAATCGTGTTCGTCATACACTGATCCCCTGCTATGCCAATTTTGGTACATTAAAAGTTATGGAGACGACCAGGAGAGCGCCCAGACGTAGGCGGCTAGATAGATTGATAGATAGATAGATAGATAGATAGATAGATAGATAGAAAGATACGTAGATAGAAACGCCCAAAGTGCCTGAGGTTCGCTAAGAAATGCTTCGCATTTAAAAACACTGGGCCGGGAGCGTCCGAGCAGGGACAGCAAGAGCTGTACAGGCGCAGGCAGCGTTTCAGCAAAAACAGACTGGGCAGCTCCAGCTCGTGCCTCGAGCAGAGCTGGCGATGGGGCAGCAGCGCTGGACATTCCTCTTCGCTATAAAATGGATGTTTCCTGTATCTAAGGCTAGTCCACGTTAAACCGTTTGTGATGTGGTAGTCATATTTTTACATGAGACCTGTATACCTCTTTTTGGTCGGAAAATTTCGTGGCGTAAACACAAAGCGCCAGGATATAGAGCCCCTAGACCACCAACAGAGGCTCCCGTGCTCCTCTGCTAGCAGATGCGCGCGCTTCTTCCGTTTTAACCTCGGACACTGAGGAAGGACATTCGGAGAGCTGGATAGACAGAACATGGGCGGGATCCCTACTGCAGCGGCCAGACATCTCCTTATACATTCGCCTAAGACAATCCTTAGACGAGTCATTCGCCTAAGACTTTATGCTTTCTCCTAGGACAATTTGAACGCGAAAGCCATCTTATTTTGAACAGCCGAGTTGTTAAAGCTAGAAGTCTGGTTCTGAATAGTTCGCAGAAACTCGCGTTACGTAGCAGCCACTTGGCACAGCTCCGCCTGGCTTCGCCGAGTGCGCCGCCTAGCGACAAGTTGGAGGAAGTAAAGGAGGGGCAAAGTAGAAAAAATAAATAAAATGAAATAAAATATCTTGGCCAGGCAAGATTCAAACAAGGGTACCCACGGTGCTAATGGGGGTGTCGCAACCACTCCGTTATTCAGGCGCGGCAGCGAAACAAGAATTTATGGGAACCATATGATTGCGCTGCTACTGGAGAGAATGAGAAAAAAATATACAGAGAAAGATCTAAATAACCAGACTGAAATACTGAGGAAAAGTAAGAGAAAGAGAGATAAAGAAAGCATAGCATAGATATGTAGTGTATAGTAATCAAGGAGGAGGGAAACGGAAGTAGGAGTGAGGGGTAGGGAGTGGATAGGGGAGAGGGTAGAGCATGGAAGAGCCGCGTATATTGCAGTATAGCAAGAGTGTGGGAAACGGAAGTGAGAGCAAGGAGTACTGATGTGAGGGTGAGAAGGAGGGAAGGGAGGAGGGGAAGGCCCCCAGCTCCGCCACTCTCTGCACCACTATTGCGTAGCTGCCTCCATTTTAAAATTACCTAGCGCTTTAGGGGCCAGCTTGTCGTCCATCCGTAGATCTCATGCGGCGTGATCACGTTCAACATCAACTGCTCAATACGGCCCTAAAACAAGGCATATAGGCACAAAACTGCGTTAAAATACACGAACGAGTTTTAGAATAATATATTTATTAGAAAAAACGAAGGTGTAATCGCAATAATTAACTTGAAACCACGCCAAGCCCGCGATTGCTCCTCCCTCAGGCGCTTCTCCGGCGCCTTCGTCGCTACATCTCAAGGGGGAGACAACGTCACGGAACTAGCTGTGGACGACACGTATCTGAACTACCATAGCAATAGGGAAGTCGATAAAGCGCGGCAAAAAGTAGCGCGCATGTCGCACACATGAGTGGACACTGCGGCATCGCCATGACAATGACGCCTGACGTACCAATGTTCATGCAGGTTCTCTGCGCGTGCCTACGCTTCATAACTGGAGGCGCTGTGGAATCTTTGCAGGCTGGATGTAACGAGCTTCGCTACGATGCCGGCCTGCCGCAACCTTTCTGTGTGGGCGGTGATCCCTTCCAGTGTGCTAAGGGCATCTCCACTCGTCGGTTTAGACACATGGACGATCATTTCGGCCACCCACCCGGGAGCACGATGACGTCACCACGCATGCTCACAAGGCTTCACCAGCATGCTTTAAATGCGGGACCGTCGCCTACCTGCTTCAGTGGACAAGGCGGCATCGCTGTGACAATGACGCCTCACGTACCGATCTTCATGCAGGTTCATGACCGAAAGTATGGCTTCCATAGCGATTTTCTTCGTCTTATAGTGCTGCGGGGTCCACAAGTCGTAGTTGACTGTGTATACGACTCTTTTTCTCTTGTGGGCCTGTTAGTGAGTCTTTCTGGCGATATCGAGCAGGATCCAGGACCTATAAAGGACGCTATATGCAAGGAAATGCTCCAGAATCAAAAGGAAATTTTATCTAAGTTTACTGCGGTTCAAGAAAGCAGGATTCATCTGAAACTACAATCCTGCCCATGCAAAACCGGCTTCTTGTTATTGAGGCTAAGGTGCAAAGCTTAGATGAGAATCGCAGCAGGCTCACAACCCTTGAAACAATTTTGGCTGAATGTTGTGAGAAATCATCTAGTGTGTTTAATCATGTGGATGATTTGGATAGTCGTTCAAGAAGGAGTAACCTTATCATAAGGGGAGTAGCAGCAGATGAGAACGAAAAAGTAGAAGCCCTAATAAACAAAGTAAACAATGAAATCTTTGGCTCTACCCTAAAGGTGAGCGTAACGTCTATCGAGATGATACATAGGCTAGGTCAAAAAAAATCTGGTAAAACTCGCCCTGTCCTTTTAGGTTAACAGACTATAGGGATAACATTAAAGTCTTGCAGAACTGCTCAAGACTGAAGGATACGGATTACAGCATCAGCGAGGATTTTTCTAAGAGTTTAGGGAATAAGGAAAAAACTTTGGGACTCGGCAAGCGACGAAAGGAAGGCAGGAAAGAAGGTAGAGCTCGTTTTTGACAAGTTGTGGGTAAACAACACTCTATACTGCTGGGATGACGCGCGCGATGAAAGATGCAAGCTTGGTAATGGTGCTCTAACACGTGATAGGTGACGGGGGCTGCGACAGAAGGATAATTTTAAAATAATCAACCTAAACGCTAGAAGTGTAATAAATAAGGCACACGCTCTTGCAGCCTAGGCCATTGATTATGAACCTGATATTATTGTAATCACAGAAACATGGTTGTACAAAAATATATCCGATAGTGACATCGCCCTCCTGGCTACACACTGATTCGGAGGGATCGCGATAGAAGAGGGGGGGGGGGGAGTAGCTCTCTTAGTTAAGCAAAGCATCATTCTTTGCTCATTCGACGTAGCAGATAATATTGCGGCCGTCTGGATAAAAACAAAACTAAATTGTCGCACAGTATACATAGGGGGAGCATACAGAACTCCACACTCCCCTGCAGATTATATTTTGGAACTAAGGAGATTCATGGAAAGACACCTTAGAGAAAAGACAGTATCCTGTTATTAGCTGATTTTAATCTTCCGGCTATTGATTGGGATTCGTATGTGGCCGTATACACACATGATGCATCTTATGAGTTTTTTCTTGATTTAATGTTTTCTTACAATTTATGTCAGGTTGGTAATGAGTTCACTAGAGTATGTGCCACACGGTCCTCTGTACTAGAACTAATTTAATTATCCAATGCTTCGACTCCTTATGTGAATGATTGCTTTGTTGAAGAAGGTCTATGAGACCACAAAATGGTTATTCTGCCCACTAGCATGCCATCTTGCACCTTGCAGCAGAAATCGGGCATCACTTATCTGAACGTTGAAGCTGCCGATGACGTTAGTGTATCGGAATTCCGTGCAAGGTCGTTCGACAGTTCATCATTATTTATGAATCAAATGGTAGCTCTCACTCTCTGTGGCAATATTTTCACAACATAACAATTGAATGCATTAGGCGATTTATCCCTAAGAGCTTTTAAAAAGTCCAAAAGAAAGAACCCTTGGATCACGAGAGACATAATTCATGTGAAACGGAGGATTAAAAGGAAGAAAAAAAGCTTGTTCTCGTGAAGCTAGTGCCCAGAGCAAGACTTCATAACTTAAAGCTTGATCTAAATCATCCTGTCAAGGAATATAAAGAGAGATTTTTCAATGTAACGTTGAAAAAATTTCTTTACGAAGGACCTAGCAACTTCTGGAGATTACATGTAAACCCGCCAGAGAAACAGAATAAAACCTGCGGAATGTAGGAATTGCTCTTGCATGTACCGAAAATTTTAATTCTTTTTTTTTTCTTCTGTTTTCACCGAAGATGATGGTGAACTTCCGCGCTTTTCTGGCACTGCGATCGCCCTTTGGTATCTGACCCGATAATCGCCGAGGAAGGAGTGTTAAACCTTCTTCTACATATTAACATTAGAAAATCTCCGGGTCCCGGCACAATTCCAAGCGAATTTTTATATAGATATGCTCAATGGGTCACAAAGTGTCTCGCTAAAATCTAAATCTTCAATTAACCAGGGGTCATTTCCTTTAGCCTGGAAACAAGCTAAATTAATTCCAGTTCGTAAAAGTGGGAATACTTCGGAAGTGGGTAATTACAGGCCCATCTCTCTTACGAAAACATGCTCCAAACTGCTTGAGCATATAATGTGCAAACGTCTCTCGAATTATTTAGACACAATTTATTATCTTCGGTGTAACATGAATTTCGCAGGGGCTTATCTACATTAACGCAGCTTGTTGTTACAGTTCACGATGTTGCGCAGGCAATAAACAGCCGGCAACAGATTGATCTATGCTTCTTAGACTTTGCCAAAGCCTTTGATAAGGTCTCGCATCGCAAACTCTTACTGAAAGTAAATGAAATATTCAGAAATTAAAATATTACACAATGGTTCACATCATACCTCCATTCTCGTAAGCAATACGTAGAAATAAGTAAATTAAATCCAGGTCCAGACCAGTTCAATCCGGCGTGTCTCAAGGCTGTGTTTTGGGGCCCTTTTATTTTACAGCGAAAGCTGTTATGCGATCATTTCACCGGCCGTTTTTGGCGCCGTAGTTGTCCGCCGCCGCCGCCGGTGTCCGTAACCAGTATCGCTCGAAATAAGAAAAAAAAAACGAAACAAGAAAAAATTCCATGATGGAACGAGATTCGAACCTGGGCCCTCTGCGTGGGAGCCCAGTATTCAACCTCTAAGCCATGCCGGTGCTTCAAACTGCTTTGCAAAAGGTCCTATACAGGCTTCATGTCAGGAAGGAACCAAATTAGCATATGCAATATAGCGTGGTAGAAGAGTAAAATAAGCACCAAGCGTCGCACAACGCGAATTCTGTAACTAGGCGTCACACAATGCGAATTACGCAACGAGTAGGTTGTTGAATGCGTCCAACCCATTACGAAGGGCTCTGCCATAATTCTTCATCGTCATCAGGCACAGCATCAAAAAGTGCGCATGATGTCTTACATGCGTTTAGCAGGTACCAACGCTCTCCGTAGAATGACGAAAAATGGCACAGTGCCTGCTACCCTGCTTCTCAAATATTACACTGAGTTATAGCTAGTGGGTTCCTCGCAAGTGCACTTGTATTGGTTGCCAGGGAAGCCCATAAGCGCATGATCCATTTCCTTGGGGTCTCAGTAAAGTTCTTCGCCCCCCCCCCCGCGTCTCTCTCCCATGTCAACGTATGGTATACAGCATGATGGGAGAGGGAAATAGCGACCAGGCGTCACCCAATCCAAATTACATAACTGGTGGACCGTTTAAAGATTCCAACCCATTACAAAAGGCTGAGCCATAATTCTTCATCGTCATCAGTCGTCGCGTCAACAACGTGCACATAATCCCTTACAGACGTGTAGCTGGTGCCTCGCTTCTATGCAGAATAACGAATAATGGCTTAGTAGGTGCTTCCCAACTTCACAAAAATTGTGATTTATGGCGTAGTGGGCACCTCTCTAGTGTACTTGTAGCCCCAAGAGAGCTTAACGGGCTCTAGAAACGCCGTTCTCCAGCTTTCGCTGTGACTGTGCTGCGGTTTCAGCGCAGGCCTGGCGTTTTTTTTTTGCTGATGGAGCTTTTTATTGTCGTCCCTGCCAATACTATGTTGTTACCGTAGCAGAGGAGAAACATCTGGCGTCTTTCGTTAAGCAACTGGCGTCTTTTCGTTTTGCTTTAGAAACATCTGGCGTCTTTTCGTTTTGCTTTTAGAAAACATCTGGCGTCTTTCTTTGGTTTATTTCATCAATCAACGGCGTTTTGGAACAAAATTTTTATTGTTTAATCACGCACAGGAGAAATCTCACCAGGCACTACCTTGGAGGTAAACAATGGCTGTTAATGGGAATGAGAGACAGAAGAAGCCGGCTTTTAGCTAACACTTACACTTCTACTTGTACTAACGTTTCCTACTGGAACATGCCAATGGCTGCTAATGAGGAATGTGAGACAGAAGAATTCGGCTTTTGGTTAACAGCACGCTGCGAATATTTTATTTTTCAACAACACACAGGAGAAATCTCCAACCGGCACCACCTTGGAGGTCAAGATCTGGTACTAGCGTTAAGACTGGTTACGCACTACGACGGGGACGAACGGGTGCCGCTTTAAGGAGCTTCGCCCCTAAAATGTCGTCTCCCGCTCCCGGGGGACTTGCATACGCTGGCGTATCTCGCTCCGCGCGCGGCAAGTTTATATCTATCAAACTGGCCGACGTATCTATGAGCACCTAGAAATGGGCTTTCGACAAAGAACGAAAGATGGTCATAATGGGCGTTTAAATCTGTGTTTATCGGTTAAATCCGAATTGTCAAACATTTTACCGCGAGTGTTTATCGAATTTTTTTTATTTATCCGAAAGCACGGAGCCCTAGTGATGACACAGTACACATGACACGCATGTCATGATCTATCATTCATGTTCGCGGTATACTCATGTCATCCCATGCCACGTTTTATTATAGACACAGTCAACGAAATGATGAAAGCAGCAAAACGTGAGCGGCAAGATAGATAGATAGATAGATAGATAGATAGATAGATAGATAGATAGATAGATAGATAGATAGATAGATAGATAGATAGATAGATAGATAGATAGATAGATAGATAGATAGATAGATAGATAGATAGATAGATAGATAGATAGATAGATAGATTTACTATAGGTGGGGACACCTGTGTGCAGCTCTCCTATGGTAGAGTATATATAGTCGAATGAATCCTAAAGAAAGAAAGAAAAATAGTCAGCTTCACCCAGAGACGTCGCTATCTTCTCCACTGAGAATTTCAGCAGGAACTCTGTGGGACAACCTTCGCTAATATGTTTCGCTCGCTAGTCTGTGTTCTAGAACTTGAGATTCTGCAAGATTTTAGGGATTACGTCATCAGTACAAAGCCAATTTGGTTGGTAACAACTTTATTGGTGGTCCGGCAGAGCTTTCGCCGACTGGGCTTTAGGTCTCCCACGTGGGGACGTCGAGGCCTTGCCTCACCGCCGCCTCGCGGGCCTGCTGGGACAGCCCAAGGTTGGTCACCGAGGCTGGGTCTGCGCATGGCAGCGACCCACCGCGGCGGAAGGATTCCCGAGTTAGCACCTTCCGGGTTTTTGTCACAGTCCCAGAGCATGTGATTTAATGTGGCGACAGCAGTGTGGCAGACCTTGCATATACAAAGCCAATGAACGTAAATGTTTGATCGAAAGGTCCAACATTTATTTTCCAGGTTCCCAGCATTTACACTGATAGGGAGGAGGTAACTGAACTCGACTGCTGACTCGAATGGTCGCCGGGATTCGAATCCGGCCGCCGGCGAGGGCATTTTCAATGCAGACAAAATGCCAGAGGCTAGGTGCTTTCAAATAGGTGTACGCCAGGGGCGTAGCCAGAAAATATCTTTCAGAGGGGGGGGGGGTTCAACCATACTTTATGTATGGTCGTGCTTGCTTTTGTGTGTGTGCGTGTATATATACACAAACAAAACTGAACAATTTCGGGGGGGGAGGGGGGTTGAACCCCCCCCCCCCCATTGGCTACGCCTCTTATGTACGCTAAAAAGCCCGGGGAGGTCGTCATTTTCGGAGCGCTCCACTACGGCGTCTCTCACAATCAATCATATCGTCATTGTGCGACGTGAAACCCTAATAATTGTCATTATTAGAAAGTACCTGCGGTTGCAACGAATATCTGCTGGCACGACTCTCTGCTGTCGAGTCTCGTCGCCTTATGCGAATGCATAACGGAATGTGTGACTTTTTTACCGTTAATGTTGTTACGTTGTATATAGATATGCGCATCTCTGACGTCACTTGCACGGAGCGTGGATACGCTGACGGGTGCCACATAAACGAGTGTTTGTGCACAGGTGGCTGGTGACGTCACCCTTGTGATAAAGCACCCACCCGAAACCCGCCTTGCCAGTTACACAAATGCCATTCGTCATTATAAGACGAAGAACCCCAATTTGTTGCTGAGGAGTATATGCAAGAGCGTCATGGCTCAGACATATGATGCGACAAAATTTCTCCTTTTGCTCTTTGGCATATCCGGCCGGCTCTCACGACAGTGAGAATTAGGGGATCACTGCTGCAGTATGGGAGGAACCGGAAAGACTGAATTAGTGTATAGCGGATGTTCTTTTTTTTTTGACCAATACGGTTATTTGTTTCTAGGTACCCCAACGTAGTTTACCACCTGTCGACTGTGCAGACTAGCTCTATATCGAGGCGTAAATTGCAGTGTAGGCACAGCATCCTTTAATAAATTGCAAAAAAAAAGAAAAGAACAACAGCTTTTGAAACCACGTGGCTGCTAGGAAGCAGAGCTGCAACCAGCCACGTATCATCGCGCATAGCACACAGAAGAGAACAGAAAACGCTTTCATGAAATATGCGACATTCTTATGAGGGGAGCCTTAGGCGAGGACCCAATGCCACCAACACACACGTTGTAGCAGCGCGAGACACGACTGTCCAGCTCTGACCTGGCTGACCAGCAAGGCTGAAGGACTCGAAGCTCACAGTACCGTACGTCGTCGACAAACCTGGGCGCCCTGAAAAGATTCCAGATTGAATTTAGGTTTTTGATTGGACAAGGCAACTTGAAGGCAAAACCCAGCATCTTCTTTTTCTTCTCGGTGGATGGCATTTATCCACTCCCCGCTTCTGCAACCTAAATGGTTTTGCACGCCCGCCATGATCGGAGGCATTGCAGGTTTTCTGCGCCTACGTGGTTTTTTCAGTGCCTCCGAGATTGGGAACATTGGACATTTGACGTTCGAGCAACCCTGTAGATAGATAGATAGATAGATAGATAGATAGCTAGATAGATAGATAGATATAGATAAGATAGATTAGATAGATAGATAGATAGATAAGATAGATTAGATAGATAGATAGATAGATAGGATAGATAGATAGAATAGATAGATAGATAGATTAGAAAAACGAGGACCAAGTTGTTCAACTTGCTTCACACAGTGGTTAAGCTTGACTTGACTCTACACTTTCTTAGGCTTTTTAGTGCCTTGGCCGTTATTAATTTTTTATTGGTGCGCGCCCCCAAAGGTTTCTTCCCGAAAGTACACTGCAAGTCTGCAAGCATGCCATACTAAATAACAATTAAGAGCTTGAGCATTGCGGACCCACCACATTGGATCCCCAATCTGTGTTGGGTACGCTGCTCTTGCGTTCGGAGAATCAATACAGTTGGAGGATTGGTCTAACGCAGGCTGCATTCGGTAAAACGCACGGAAAGCCACACGTGGCAAAATTTAAGTTATGCGAGACTCGGGCCATACTGCGTCGTAACCCACGCTTTGTCTGCGTTCGTCTCGCTGGCGACACAAGACGCCTTGGAGACCCACGCTAGTGTTTTCAGTTTTGAATCTTGTGTCCACCGCGAGCGCTAGGACCCAAGAATGGCTTTGGGTTCCGCGCATGCACCATGACGGCTCGCAATTTTCTTGGGTCCCCAATTAAGCTTTTTGGGGCCGCAATCCTCAAACACTTTAATAATATGCTTCAGGGTCCACAACGCAGGACCAATCGATAGCGTGCCTGGCTCATTTCGGTGTGCATATGGACCATTACGTATCTTTAACATGACAGAAACTTACCTCAAGGTATGCATTTACACGTAGTTATCGCTACACGGAATTATTCGAGTTATCGCTACATTTTAAGAACGCTATTTTCAACAATATACTAATTGTGTGTTCATTTTTTCCTGTTTTATAAGGAGAACCCACGGGATATGAAAAGTAACGTGAGGCTACGCCTCCCACCCGCAAAAAGGATGCAGTGCCCTGAAATGCGCCTGCTGGAAGCATGTATTCATTCTAAAAAGACAGGGCGTGCAAACACAGACACAAGAAAGAAATCAGGGACACCAGGTTTTCTAAGGACGGTGTTTGTGGTTTCCCTCTTCTTTCTTGTGTCCGTGTTTGCACTCCCTGTCTTTTTAGAATGAATACTTACCAACAAGCTCAGCTCTCTGTTATTGGAAGCAATGCTTTGCCTGTGATCTGTTGCCGCAGACAAGCGTTTCGCACTTTGTAAGGGTACAGGTCCAGCGCCAACATGCGTCGAAATCTTGCAGGGATTCCTTCCGCTCGACTGTGCGCCAGTATCGTTATCCAGATATCACGGCCGACTGTTCTCACTGATAATGCGGCAGCAGCGCTGTTCTGATTACGGCCATACTCTGTAAGACGAAAACCGGCGCGTTTCTTCGGCCGGGTAATTGCAGATAGGGCGATCCATGTATTTTTTTTCTTCATGCTGGCTACCACACAGTGAGCCTGTTTCACGGGCGCAACTTTTTGTTGCGCGCAACAATGTAGCCACGTATCAGTTTTCTGGATTTCACAGCCTTTAGTTATCAACCGGAAAAAGATGAGCGCGCAATTAGTACCTTGTTGTAAATAGCGCAGGTACATGTCAGTTGAACATGCCTTCGTAGCCTCATTGACACTTTTGATAATTAGGCTAAATACTTGTCGGGTTACAAATATAATTATGACTAATTAATTAGACGTCATGAACAAAAAAGATATCAGTGGCTGCTACAGTGCGCTATGAGTGAGAGAGAGAGAGAAAGGTAGGAGAGACAGGTGAGGTTAAGCAAGAACAACTCCGGTTGGCCACCCTGTACTAGTCAAGGGGAAAAGGGGGTGCGAAAGGACGAAAGAGAACAATACAAACTAGGTTTGCCTTTGCGTAACGCAGTTTTTAATACGTGCTTCGTGTATAGTTGGGACGCCCTCAAAGGCTTAACCAGGCATGGCATCGAGTTCTGCTCTTTCTTTGTTTTTCTTATGCCGAGGGTGTTGTATTAGATGCGAAGCATCTTATAGCGGAGTGCGAACCGGTGGTGGTGGTGGTGGTGGTGTGCGGCGTGGCCCCCGCCACCGTGGTCTAGTGGTTATGGCGCTCGACTACTGACCCGAAGATCGCGGGATTGAATCCCGGCCGCGGCGGCTGTATATTCGATGGAGGCGAGAATGTTTGAGGCCCGTATACTTAGATTTAGGTGCACGTTTTAAAGAACCCCAGGTGGTCGAAATTTCCCGGAGCCCTCCACTACGGCGTCTCTCATAATCATATCGTGGTTTTGGGACGTTAAACCGCAGATATATTAGTGTGCGGCGTGACACCCTTACTGCGCAATGCGCATACCCTATCCACACACCTCCTCTTCCACTCCCCTTCACCACTCCCCCTTTACACTTCGCCTCTCCCCCTTCCCCTCACCAATCATACTCTCCCCCTCTCCACTTCCCCTCCCCCTCTCCACTTTCTCTCTTCCAATTCCCCCTTCTCCATTTTCATCTCCCATCCCCCTCCCCTTCTACCCTACCCCTTTCCACTCTTCCTCTGAAACGCGGGCAAGGACATGCCGAAATTCTCTCCTGCGCAACGCCCCGATGAACGCCAGCGCCATGCGCGTCCGCTTCCCCGTCTCTCCTCTCCTACGCTACCTCCCTCTGGCACGCCTGTCGACCGCGTTCCCGCTCGCCCTGTGAGAATTAACGGCCAGCCTAGAGGGAAGACCAAGACGCGCGTAGCGTTCGTCTTCGCGTTCCACGACGCGAGGTCGGTAGCATGCCCAACGAACGCCAACGAAACGCGATCGTGCAAGCGCTCCGGCTTCGCATCGCCTCATGGACCCCTTTAGCGGGAAATGGTGTAATTTTGAATGAACGACACGTTGTAGTATTATGGATGCACTAGCAATGTGTGTGTCACTTTGGTATGCGTGCCTACGGCTCTTAGTAAATTTTCTTCATTTATATACATTTGGTTAAGTAGGAATACGACGTGGTTACGCTGCGGTCGTGTACGTTGTGGCGATTCTCTGCGAATATTTTGAATCTGCCATCTGCAGCGAGCGTTGCGATTCCAACGCTTGTCCAGCGTAAGTCCAACGCTTCCTGTATTCCGTAGTTCTGTGTATAAAAAAGGGAAGAAATATTTACTGCCAGGGAAACCTTAAGACACTTTGCTAAAAGAGGAAATGTTTAGACAACAAGGCTGTTCATCAATCATCGGTATCGTGTTTTAGAGGCACTCGTCTTCGATGTTGTTGTCCCTATGGGGACTAGTCCCGAGACCATCGTTGATGCGACGGCCTCAATAGTCGGCCTCTCAGAGGTGTACTGCGTACAGCATCAGGGAGCTCACAACTTCCAAGTCACTGTTAAGAGCATGGCTTCCATGTCTCTCATTGTCAATGCTGGCTGCCTGGTCATCGGCGGCGAGCGTGTCCAAGTCGTCCCTGTTGGCCCTCAAGTGACCAACGTCGCCTGCCTGTTCCTGCCATCGTTCGTCTCCAACGAAGCTCTTGTGCAGGCCTTGTCTCCATACGGCAAGGTGCTCACTGTCACCAGTGGTTTAATGAGTGCGCGGCGAGGAGTACTCACGGGAATGCGCTACATTCGAATGGAGATGAACGCCGCTAATCCTGTGCCGAACTACCTACGTATCTCCGGTCATCGTGCCACGTTCGATTACCGTGGCCTCCAGCGTGTATGTCGAAGATGTGGTTCTAGTGATCATCTCCGAGCCCAGTGCACAGCACCTTACTGTGGTCGCTGCGGTGTACATGGTCACGTAAGCGACGGATGTGATTGCCCGTGCCGACGCTATGGGGACGGCCACCCCACTGTCGTTTGCCCGTCCGTCGCTCGTACTCAGACGCCACCACTGGTGATTTCCCACCACTGAAACCAGCGCCAGTAACGACGACAGCCTCGGGGACATGGAGGAGGTGACGGATACTGTGCTGGCCTCGCCTCTTCGCGTTCCGCCGAACGAATCGCAAGATGAAGGCTTGATTGTCGATGCGACGCCATGTGCGTCGACCTCCCCGCCGATGCAGGAAGCGTGCGCTTTGGCCGACGCAGCGCGCGCTCCGGATAACGCTGTCTGCGTTCATCCTCCTGTGCTTTCTGATGTTCCGTGTTCAAGTGAGCCTGGCTCTCAGGCTGCTGCTGCTGGGTTACCCCTCTGACATCTGCTTCACGGAACGACGGTGCCTGTTCATCGGGTGCTCAGAAGGATATCGCAACCTCTGCCGTCGTTGCTTCTACGTCGCGCCGTGCACCTAAAAAACCACCGGCACGAAAGCTACTTACACCGGCCCGGTGACATGGAACGTCCTGCTACGATCGAGAACGTGGACCCAAGCCTACGGCGGCTCAGCCTCTACCTCCACAAGACACGTCTTCGGAGGACGGCTTCAGCCTGGGACTGGACAGTAGCATCGGACTGTCTAGTGTTGGTGAATTTGACGTCGAAATAGGAGCTCAACGAGAAGTCAAGCGTGGCATACTTCTGGTTCTTGCTCGGATGAAGTCAGCGATGGCCGTTCTGAATCCCAACGACCCAAAGAACCTCGACCCTCTTCCGGAGGGTCGAACTGTGAGTTGTGACATGGTTAAGAAAGTGTCCCCTGGACACTTTCCTTGACGCCGTCTAGAACTGTACGTCCAGGTTAGTCTTTGCTTTTCATTATGGCTGCTATACTAAATATCATTTCTTTGAATGTCCAAGGTTTTCGCAGTGCGGCAAAACAGGCTGAAGTGATTAGTGTAGCCCGTGCTGCAAATTGTGATGTTTTGTGCCTGCAGGAACCAATCTTCTTCGCTATCCGACGTGCTGGCCTTCAAACGAAAGTTCAACCTCGATTGCTATTTCTATTTCGCTACATCTCGTTTTACGGGAGTAGGAATTATCATATTTAATCGGGATTTATTGAGGGATCACCACGTTTTCTACGACGGCGGGGAAGGGTTTTGGCTTTAGACTGCGTTTACTTTGCTTTTGGATTACGATACTGTGCGTGTATGGGCCAGCACGAGGCGGGCAGTCTAATGATTGTTGTTTTAAGGACCTGGATGGTTTTTTTCTCGACGGTCGTCACGTTATTTTAATTGGCGACTTTAATTGTGTGTTGAATACGCGAACCGATGTACAGGGTCCTGGCTGGGGTCGGCCTGCATGGAATTCACGCGAGTTGTTCCGCCTTGTTCAGCACTTTTCATTATTGGATGCGCACAATGTCGTGCACGGCAATGCCTTTGTTTGGACATGGCGACGCGGACCGTCCTCCAGGGCTCGACCGGGCTTATATTCCGCGTGCCTTAGAGGCGTTCGCCTCCGATTTCCATGTTCCGCCCTTTCTCCCTTCTCCTGTGTACATCTCTGATCATCGTCCTATTGTCCTGAAGCTCAAAATTTCATTTTCTTTTTCGAAAAACCATGGCGCGTTGATGTTCGCGTCCTCCAGGACGCGGCTCACGGTCGGATTTGTCACGTGCAATACGTGTGTCGCTCGCTACATCTAGCCCAGCTGATTGGGACGCTCTTAAACAGCAGTGGCGTCTACACTGTTCAGTTCAAGGCCGTTCGCTGCGGCGTCGCGTTTCTGAGGAGCTGGCCGCTACTGCAACGAAGTTGCGCATAGCCCTGCGGGCCGAAACGGCTCTCCCCTGATGCGCGCTTGGCAGCGTGAGTTACGTGAACGCTTCCAGCGCTTGATTGCTGCTCGTCTCTGGCGGCGGCAGCATGGCGCTGTAGGCGCAACTCCTGTGCACATCCTGAAGTACTACGCTATGCGAGGCATTCGTTTTTTGGGCAGTCGCAGCCCTCTCCCTCTATGACCACACAGATAACACCTCCGCTGCCGCTTCCTACGCGTGATTGGTCTCTTTTCTTGGCGCATTTCGAAGCGATGTCATGTTCGACCATGCAGACAAACTGTGACATATTACCGTCCATGCTTAGGGGGTTACCCCGCATTTCTCAAGAAGCCGCTGATTCTCTGCATGCCCTCATCACCCGAAGAGGTAAAGGCCGCACTGCAGTCCATGAAACGTGGAACGGCCCCGGGCCAGATGGTTTTCCGGTTGAGTTTTACTTGACATTTTGGAATGAAATCGGTGCTGCCTTTACCGCGGTTATCCGGCGGTGTTTTGATGATGGCGTCTTTCCATCCAGTTTTCGAGATGGCCGCATTATACTTATTCCAAAAGCAGACGGTTCCTCTGTTAGTCCTGAAGATTGGAGGCCTATCACGCTCCTTAATGTTGACTATAAGATCTTCGGGACGGTAATCGTTCAACGTTTGAGGCTCTCTCTAAACTCACTGGTGGGTAATCACCAAGCTTCATCAGTGCCTGGACGAGAAATACACAGCTGTCCTTTACCACCCGTGATGTAATAGCCTATACGCTGTCGCGGTCAGCGCGTGGTCTGCTTGTTTCTTTGGACCAGGATAAGCATTTGACCGACTGGAGCATGCGTATATCTTCAATGTGCTCACAGCATTCGGCTTTCCTAATTCATTTGTGGAATTATTTAGGAATACCTACATCTAAAAAATCACACTGGTCTGGATGGTTGGGAAAGTGCTGTTCCCATTACACGTGGGGTCCATCAGGGATGTCCATTGTCTCCTGTGCTATTTATCCTCAGCATTGAGCCATTCTTGTGTGCTTTAGACGCGGATTCGCGCGTACGGGGTCTTGCGCTTCCTGGCAGCAATGTTGTGAAAGTCACAGCTTTTGCTGACGACATAACCCTGTACCTTTCAGATGAAGATAGTGTTTCACACAGCCTGCGTTTATTCTTCGAGTAGGTGACATTTCAGGGTGCAGCACTGAACTTCTCCAAATCCGGTATCGTTCATTGGCTCTCCGAACTCCAGACTTAGCTCCGTTTCCCTATTCAACCGGCCACGTCCCTTCGTATTTTAGGTATATTATACACCCACTATGGCATTTGTGACTCCATTTGGTCAACCGCTCTCGATGAAGTAAGACAAAAAATTCAGGACGCACGCGATTTCGACTTTCCGCTTCTCGAGCGAAGGTACCTTGCGCAGACTGTATTTTGCGGTCGTATGGTACCTCTGTCACGTGGTGCAGCCGCCTTTACGTATCGTGCGATCGCTGCAGTCAGCATTGTGTTCCTTTTTTGGTCAGGTGGCACTCAGTTGGTCTCTCGCGCGGCACTAGGACAGCAGCGCGCCCAGGGAGGCTTTGCTTTCCCTTCGGTGTCTATACACTGCCGGCTGCTGGCACTGCGCTTCCTGTTGCGCCTTGTACAAGGGGAAGAATCGCCCGCGCGTACACTTGCGTATTACTTTCTGGGCACTCACCTCCGGCGTTTGATGCCTAATATGCATCTTAACAGGGGCCCTCAGTCAACAACACTTCCTGCATTTTATGCAACAGCTGTTGCATTTTTTCGCCATGTCCAGTTGACCTGTCCTGGAGTAGATGTGCAAAAAACTATTGTTAACACAACAGCTGCTTTGTTGCTCCCGTTAGTTCCTCCGGCTCGCCGTGCTCGCTCTAGTCGTGTGTCTTGGAGCGCGCTAACGGCATCTTTTCTGCCTGGCCACCTCCGGGACTTCGTGTGGCGCCTGGGGTGGGGTGTGCTTCCCACTCTCGACCGCCTCGAGCGCTGGAGAGTGGTCCAGTCCGCAACATGCCCGAACTGCTCCCTTCAGGAAACAAATCAGCATGTTCTGAAGCAATGTGTTATTGCTCGTATTTTCTGGAGGGCCGTGCATGCTGGATTTCGCGGGCTCGGAGTAAATCGCTTCGTTTCTTCTGGGCGTTGTTCTCGAGGCCGCTTCGCCTGCCTTCTCGTTGTTGCCTGTGCTTCCCGATCCTAGAGCGACTGTACTCGGAGCTTCTGTCTGTTCTGTCGGAGGAGCTTTTCTTTCTCGGTGAGGAGGAATTTCTCAGGCAGTGGTCTCGCCCTTTTGTGTTGGTCTGTGACAGACGCGTGAAGCTTGTCTTTCGGCCTCCCTGGTTCTGGTAGGCTGATGTCTCGTTTGGTGCCGGCCGAAATACCATGTAAATACGCAAAATGTACATATTCACGTTTCATTTGTGCTTTTTGTTTGCCATGTAATGTACATATGCATATCCATCTTTTTGTGACAAATTTGTGTGTGTGTATATATATGTTTGTGAAACATTGATTGTACGTGTTGCCTCCGTCATTTCGTGTTTTGTTCCATGTAACTGAACTTTGTTTTGTCATTCTCGTAAACGTATGTCTAGCAAGCAAATGTTACGTTGAATTGTTATTGATGTGAACCGTCTGTGATAATAAATTTTTCTAAACACACACACAGCTGTACACGTCTCCCATAGCAGAGTGCAATAGTACTCTCATTCACGTCTTGTCCTAAAGAGAAGCTTAGCTGCGTAATGCGCAGAAACGTTTAGCTGAGCAGTGAAAATATACCGAGAGCTGCATGGAATTCTCGCCTAGTGGAAGACGTAATACTTTAATAATTCACTTCTTCAGTGCTCAATCTCTTGTACTCAACATATGCAAAACTCACGCATGACAGGAAGGAACACGAGGCTTCAGCTGGGAACATGGGGGGAGGGGGTTGAAGCAGGTAGCATTGTAATGAAATGGTCAACATGTCATCCCAACAGCTTCCTTATCATGTGTGTGATGACGATGGAAATGACATGCATGCCATGATCTATCATTCAAGTTAGGTGCGCACTGTTATCACCACGCCATGCCTTGTTTGGGTATAGACAGAGCCAACAGAATGATGAGAGCACAAAAAGGTGGGATAGTCACCTTACGCTATTCGCGTTGACGATGATAGCTGAGGCCAGCCAGTTTCTTCTGGAATTACGCGCTTAGCCGATTTTCGGAACTGATATCTCAGACTAAAGAAATGATGGAGTGGTGGTGTTTAGGCACTGGCGTAGCTGTGGGCCCAGGAGGGTTGGGTGGTCTAGCCCGATTCCCCCGTTTTTTTTCAGTTTCAGTACCCTGCTAGGGGTGGGATATGAGGGGTTGTAAAGAGGGCTCAGAGTGACGACTGTGTCTAACTCTCGACGCTTGCGTTTCGCTGTGGCTTCGCGGCTCTTAGAGACGAATTAGCTCTTCGACGAGGCCGGCGTTCCAAACGTGCAGCCTGTTCGATTTATGTGAACCAAACGCGAGGCCTGCGTGACCCCAACGCCAGACATGACAAAAGACAGGGCGGTCCTTTTAGCTGCTCCGCAGTTAGAAAATCACAGTTTCGCGCAAATAGGAAGCAATGGATGCCATAGCAACAAATTGTAATGTTATACGAAGAAAGGCTAGCAGCTGACTCTTTTGGATCCGATCTCACCTAACTGCATTTTATGCGAACCTGATGCGCAATTGATCATGTTGATGATGATGATGAAGCTGATGATGAAGCAATTTATGCGAAGCGGGGCTGATGCGAAGCGTCAGCAATGAAATGCAAAGTGGTACAAAGCTGGGCGAGCATGGGCATGGATTAGCACTGATGGAACCTTCCGTGCATTTTACCAGTGTACTTAGTTGGGCCAGTTGGTTCTGCATGTCGATGTAGGGAATGCGCTTGAAAGACGAGGACGAAGAAGAGGGCGTCTCTTCTTTGTACTCGTCTTCAAGCACATCCACGTCATCTCCATTTTACCAGCTGCATGTCTCCAACCTCCGACTCGCCTCCCTCCGCCATTAGCCTCCGCTATACCATGCCATACTCTCCCTCCTCCTTTCCCTCTCCTCACCCTCCCTCCCTTTTTACACTCATTGCTACTATACCACACATAGATGTGATATGTACGACATAGTGCAGGTTTCTATATCCATACGCCTCGTCTTCTTCGCTCAGTTTAAACTTTCCTGCTTAATCTATGAACCAATTAGCGTTACCAGCATGTCATACGTCTGCGCTCCATGTGTGCGTGTGTCTGTCTTAAGCGATTTCTTCGCTCCGTTTGAATTTGCCGGCCGGACAATACCTCGCCCGTTTGAGCACGGCTTGGGAATAAGGCCACTGCAGGGAGAGAAGCGGTCCACGTGTCGTTTGTTGTCTCAACACGGAGCGGTGAGATTACAGCGCGTAGAAAGTCATACAATCCGTTTGGCAATGTCTGCCGCTATAGCGCGCGCGCCAGCGCTCGAGACCACGCCCTTACCGTCAATGTTCGCGCTTGCTGCTCAAGGGATGCAGCCCCTCCCAACTCCCACGCATCCTCCCTTCTGGCGTGGATGCTACTTTGCCCGAGGAAAGAAAGGTGGGACATTCCATCTCTGCTTGAGGAGCAATCGACAGCAGGCCTCGCACGCGGATTGATGTCATCGCATGCGCTCTCCGTGTGACGGAAAAAGCCGATTCGTTTCATCTCTCTACAGCCGCGTTCGTCGCCCCCGCTCGCGGCCTTTTACCCGCGGGTAGAACATACGATGCGCGGGCGATATTGCCGATATTGACCTTATGTGAAACATGACGGCAACGGCAAACACCTCTATCCATATAATTGCTATCGCAATGACTCACTGGAATGACGTTCTTAATACACGGGATTAAGAATGCCGGGCATTGCAAGACGCGCAGTGGCGATTGCGTTGCCCGTTATAAATGGAGTAGAATTATTCCTTCCGAGAGCTCGGTCGTCCAAATCAGTGAGCCCATTGCATGGACACACGCCGCTTACGCGGCAGACGGAGGCCCAACTGTGCAAGTGAACTCGATGAAGTGTGAATCCTTGTGCAGGATGACCGCGTGGGAAAGGTAGTCGTTGAAGCTTTGGTGAATTTCTTGAACCAAATGACCGACAGGGTCTCTTTTTGAGTATCATCACCATCAACATCATTCTAACCATTTCGATCGTCATCTTCATTAGACCTTTTTCAAGCACACGAGCGCCACCACGGGCGCGCAAGTGGTCATGGGAAATGTGTGTACGCCGCAGCAGCCGCCTCGACGAGCGAGCGGGCCTCGCGCTGCAGCTTTCCGCTTGCACCGTGCCAGGACTTTTAGACACAGTGAATTTGACAAGGTGCAACATGTCACTGCGCAATTCAATCACGAACTTCAGTATTTAGCTGCGACGTCCTCTCGACGATTTCCGTCTGTCCCACTGTTGGACTAGTTGAGCGACTCAGAAGCGTCACTTTTCATTTATTTATTTTTTTTGCGCCAGTGCGCCTTACGCATAAATGAAAAAAAAAACTCGGTTGCCTATGAAGTGCAGGAGCGGTCTATGATTCGCGGATGCATTTGGAATCAACGTCCATCGACACTGCCGACGACTACAGCGTGATGTTCTGATATTTAAAGAGTACACTAGAAAGTGTAGTCGGCATTTGGGGAAATGAGATACATTCACTGCGTCGCTCGCACCACATATGTAACGAACGATAAGTGCTTACTAACCTTCCTTGGAGCTATAACTATAGGTTGGAATAATACTCAGAGCGAAAAAAGAAAGGAGCAGTACAAGGAAAGAAATGCACAAACCAGCGCTCACACACAACTGAAAGTTTATTGCACGCATGAAAAAAAGCATATATACAAAAATGGGAGCGCGTGGCGCGTGTCATAAAGATGCACAAAAAGTCAAACAACCAAGGCGCGTGCTTACAGTCGATTAATAAAGTTGAATTCCTTGCCTTGTAACGAATGAGAAGGTTGACTGACACAGAGTGTGGCGTTGTCTGTGACATATGATATGCCTCCGAAATTTCTCGCGTTGTCTGATTAGGTTGATGGTATAAAATAACTGTGCTTTCCAAGATGGGATTACATTTTCATGACTGACATAGCGATGCGAGATGAGACGGCTCCATTCAATGAATTTTGATGCTCACTGAGGCGCGTATTAATACACAGACCAGTCTGGCCGATGTACAGGCGCTCCCAGAATAATTCGGAACGCCGAGCATGCAGCCGCTCGCCGGCGGAGCGCACCGGCGGATAAATGCACGCACGGTGTGCGCATGCGCGGCCTCCCTAGCGAGCTAGTTTCGCTCCCTAGTGCATCTAGACTGGTGTTGTCTAGCACCAAAAGGGTAGTGCTAGGTGCTCTCTAGCATTATCACAAGGCGAGCGCGGCGGCGATGACGCAGCACCACCGTGATTCGGCTACTCGCGGGCGCTCTCCGCCTCAAGCCATTAGATGGCGCTCCGCTCAACGGACCGACGGCCGAACATTTTCTGGCCGCTTAGGCGCGCGCAGTGTCCACACCTGAATATTCTTACACCGTGTTCCAAATATATTCGTATCTCCTTATCATTCTGGCCACCGATATGTTCACGGTTGCATCAGATGAAACCACCGTCCTTTGCGAGCGCTAGTCACAGTCGCCTACCGGAAATAATCTGATCAAATAATAAATATGAAGCAAAGTAGCAAAAGAAAAGTGTCATCCAAGCACACTAACACGCACGACGGCTCTGCTCCAACGCGCGTGCATGCGCACACGCGGCTTCTCACAGACACCACCCACCCAGCGCCCTTTATCAAAACGCTAAGGACACACAGGGCACCGTTTTGTAGCAACACAACGCGAATCTAGGTGCAATACGGAGCAATGTTTGCTTGCTAGGGAGACCGCGCACGCGCAGACCATAGTACTACTTTTCTGCGCGCATACTCCGCCGGCGCGCTGCTGCGTGTCCGGCGTTCCGAATTATTCTGAGAGCGCCTGTACATGTGGACACAAGAAAGAGAAATTTGCGGTTAACTCCTACACAATTTACAAAACAATTGGCATGCCTCTGACCGCATTTTCGGGGGCGGCAAACACAACCTTCACCCCCATATCGCTTCCCTACGTTCTTCAGGCCATGCGACTTCTTATACAGATGTGGAATAACTGCAATATTTCTAGTTTCTTCATTATTTACGGATCTTATGTGCGCAAGTTTTTTTTCCAATGCCGTGCGTAATCATGACATCACAATTCCTCGTTTAACAATATTCGAATGCACCGACGTGAAATTAAACACCGATTTCGCTGAACGCGGGCTCTACTGCCTGCCATGCGAACGGATTTTCGCAAACCGATGTAACGATACGCAGGATATACCGCCTCTTTGATCACTTTGCAGGTGGAAACAACTGCTCATCTTATGTGCGCAAGTTTTAAATGCGAACCATTTCTTAGCGAACCTCTGGCACTTTGAGCGTTTCTATCTACGTATCTATCTATCTATCTATCTATCTATCTAGCCGCCTACGTCTGGGTGCTCTCATGATCGCCTCCTTAACTTGGTGTAGACCAAAATTTGCATGGGAGGGTAAGAGGACTTGATGGGTATGATTGCTGGGTCATGACATGAATAACGTTAAACTCCTGTCGCGTACGTCGTCAAACCCTTTCCGCTAGACACGTGTGGCACATACCCGTTTACCATGGGCCACGGTATACGGGTATGCGCCACACGTGATTGACAGTTTATATCTACCCAGGAACGGCGAGAACAGACATTGGTTACTTCAATGCTACAGCGTTAAGGAAAACCAACATCGGCAGCATTGACTCGACAAATAGAAAGAACGAAAATTAGGATCCCAGCAGGAATCGAACCCAAGCATTCTGCGTGGCTATCAGGTATTCTACCACTGAGCCACGCCAGGTCTATAAACAGGTTTGAAAAAACAGCCTACGCAGGCGTCATATCGGTGCAACATCAATTGTGGTTGTGGTGCTGGCTATCTAATTTTACAAGAAAGCAATAAACGCTACGTGATACTCCTACAATATGTACTCCTACGATACAGGCGTCATACCAGATTAACGTCTGTAGTTCCAGTGTCGGCTCCGCTTTTATAGCAGTATATAAACATTACGTTTGTATTCCTATGATTCAGCAAGCTATATTGAAGCATTTCTCGACCCCGGAGGAATACATTAACGAAAGTTACATATGATATCCACATCACCGCACCGTAAAGTGCACTTCGTCCACCAGAACGGCGCAGTGTCCTCTTCATTTCTTACGAGTCTGGGCGACGGCCTCGTGCTAACCGATGATGATGCCAGATTGATTGACAGCCGCTTTGTGGATTAGGCTACGTAGGCCATACACACATAGGTAGTCTACTACGACAAACACCATCCACTGATGTTGGTCTACATAGCACTATCCAGGCCTACCAGCCTCGACGGCCTATACCTCACCAATGCGATGGGTGGCTTCAGGTTCCGACATATCGCCGGCTCTGTCGACAGAAAATTTGTCGACGAAATGACCGAGGCATCCACGAATTCCAACAGCTCTACTATACCACATACTTCACTACACATGGATCCCTCGTCGCCACGATCACGACCGGATACTATGACAAGTCATGACCAGCTGCTGGTGCTCACTGATTACGGTTGTGATGCCCTTGTTCAAGAACTGTCAAGAACTTCTTGCACACATGTACACGGGTTCGTGAAACGTGCGTGCGTTCTCGAGACACGTATAAGCACTACGTATCAGCTTACCGCTTCTGGTGTTTGTAATACCCACGTTGCATACGTAATTGTAAACAACTGGTTATAAACACATATGCGGCTCTGCAACATATATAGTGTGCGTATAAAATTTATACAAACCTTTAGCGTCATTTTGTAACGTGTCGCTCAGTAAAAAAAGTTACGCCACAGTCCCCTACCCGCCGCATGGTTCGCATAACATCGACTCCCACGGTCCGTGGGATCTGCCGAATTTTTTTTCCAATGCCGTGCGTAATCATGACATCCCAATTCCTCGTTTAACAATATTCGAATCCGCCGACGCGAAATTAAACACCGATTTCGCTGAACGCGGGCTCTGCTGCCCGCAAAAATGCTCCGCACTGAAACTGAAAAGCATGTATCAAGAAACTGCAAATTATCAGAGCAGGCATTTCGCAAGTGAATTCTAGTCCCGTCCCCCTTTCTTTAAACACGTTTAGAATGTGCTCATTCTTTGTACAGCGCGTGAATTAATTGTCATTAAAATCAATAATCATCTGTAAACGTGAACACTGTAACACCTCTCTACAGTTGGTAAAACCCGATCACGAGCCGCTATGGCATTAAATGCTATAGCGGCTTGTGAACAAGTATCTTGAATAAATACGAATTCGGGTTCCAGCTCACATCGCTCACGATAGCACGTTTTGACTGCATGTATGGGCACGTGATAATTCGCATGCCGCTTAACTACTACATCCGGTATACATCCGCTCGGTAATACATACACTGACTGCATCATTCCTTTCACATTTCATGCGTAGAGATAGATGCAGGTGCGTTCAGACATGTGTAGTACTTAGGATTTAATAATAGTCAACCAGCGGCGACGTGTTTTTTTCGTTTGGTGCTCCCACGGTGCCAACGAGCAGCGAGCGTCGGAAGAGCAGACAGGCTCCCCGTACACACTTTTCCCATAGTGCTTCGCGCGCCCGCAGGGGGTTCTGTGATTGCTTGAAAAAGGTCTATTACCATCAATAACATCACTTCGAGCATAACCATCGCAATCATCATCCGTTATCGTCATCAAAATCATTATCATAATTTCGAGACGACGGCGCAGGCTCGACTTAGAACTGATCCGCTGGTAAAAGAAAGACCTTGTTCTAATAATTTATTTCTTTTATCCCTTGGCGTCCTGTCTGATCGAATAGTTCCTTCCGCCACTAAACAGAGAGTGCCAGGGTGTACAGTTTAATGCTTTAAGATACAGCACTGCTCCCTAGAGGGAACTAGGGGTTCTGGGTTCTATAGACAAGACCGGTGAGACAGCGCGAAATCGACGAAGTGCCCATTTTTACAGCAGAGCACTGAAAAAAAAAACTACCTATGGTGTTGGTGATAATCATGCTGTGCACCCATTCTAAGGAAAGCAAAACGCATTCCCGTTATTTTCTCTTTCTCGGGAGGTTTATCGGTAGCTCTATCGCACATGCATGAAGGTATTTTTTCATTATATAAAATCTGGATACGAGTGAATATAAATACATCCAAATGATTGTTCAAATCGTAAAAGTATAGTCTGCCTTATTTCTTATACAGTTCGTAGTGTTTTTATTTCCAGATCCTTTCAAGGCATTGTGACCTTTCTTTTGTTTTTGACTATTCATTCCACGATGTAACGACACATTTTGGTGTTGCGAGTATGAATAAGTAAAAATTACACCATTTCCCGCTAAAGGGGACCATGAGGCGATGCGAAGCCGGAGCACTTGCACGATCGCGTTCCGTTGGCGTTCTTTGGGCATGCTACCGACCTCGCGTCGTGGAACGCGAAGAGGAACGCTACGTGCGTCTTGTCTTCCCTTAGCGTGGCCGTTAATTCTCACAGGGCGAGCGGGGAACGCAGTCGGCAGGCGTGGGAGAGGGGGGCAGCGTAGGAGAGGAGAGAGAGGGGAGGGGACGCGCATGCGCTGGTGCTCATCGCGGCGTTGCGCAGGAGAGAATTTCGGCATGTGTCGCCCGCGCGTTTCAGAGCAACAGTGGAAAGGGGGAGTGGAGAGGGGAAGTCGAGAGCGGGACGGGAGGGGGGAGGGGAGAGGGGGAAAGGGGAGAGGGGGAGGGGACAGGGGGATGGCAGAGAGAGAAAGTGGAGAGGGGGAGGGGAGGGGGATGTGGAGAGGGGGAGGGGAGAGGGGATGCGCATGCGCAGTAAGGGCGGTCACGCCGCACACCACCACCACCACCACCGGATTGAACTCCGCTATAAGATACTTCGCATCTAATAAATCACAGTAAAGGTATGAAACTCGCCGTACGTTGGTGTGATAGAAGGGCTCACAATTTGCAAGTGAATATAACTACCGTACTGCACATAATGCGAAAGCAATGACCACATGGAAATCACCGGAGCATAATGAGGCGTTCTCTGCGCATGACACAATCGTTCACACTTTTATTGCGATAGCAATTATTTGGACAGTCTCGGCTGATTTTTGCCGTCGCCGTTACCGCCGGCATGCTGCGTATATGTAAATGTATATATACATCAATATCCCAAAGAAAAGTAAATCAGAAAAATGCTTTCGAAGCGCGGAATCGAACCAGCGACCTCTGAATTCGCAGCGCCGTGCGCTAAACACTACTCCACAAAGCGTACATCCCTCAGGTAGCTAACGGCGAGCGTTATATACACACCTTTTACCGTTTGCAGTCGTCCGAGACGGAGGCGCTTATAAGCGTCTTTATTACCAGCGAGATGGCGCTAGGAGCGCGACGGGCGCACTTAAAGGGACAGTAAAGACAAATAACAATTTATGTCAGAGTGAAAGCTCAATGTATGACAACGTCTAAAACGGCAATATCAACAGCAGTGCCCTACTTACAGAGAAATTAAGGTAAATGTATCACACGATGAGCGCCACTAGCGGCACATTTTCGAAGTGATCCCGATGACGTATGAGAGTCTGCCTACAATTAATCACTAGTAATCAAACTAGCAGCAATAAAAAAAGAACCTTCCGTGCATCAAGCGACGTAATAAAATGCTGTTTGTTCGTTTCTGTTTAATTCATGGAAAGAAGAACCTCTGTGGCGTTGCCATGGGTAACGGCGCGCGTGGTTCAAAGGTTCTGTTTTCGCCGAACTGCGCTTTGTCCGGCGCCCTGCTTCACTCACGCGGTCGCGTCTTAATGGTAGTTTCGGTATCGCGCACTGCCGCGTGTGTTTTGCGCGCTCGTGAAAGTCGCTCTGACAGAAAATTCGACAAAATGCTGCATGCATGTGATGTTGCCGGATGCCCAAATGGCGCACGCCGCCGCGCAGTAAAGGCGGGCAACGTTGGCCACGGCAGCAGTAACGTATGAAAGACTGATTTCAGGCGGGTGATTTGAAGTGTGCTAACGCGATGCGGACCACTAAAACGTGATTTTATTTCAAAATAAGCAATTCCTTGGCATAAAAGCAGCATTACGAGGTTTCTGGACCGCCATTTCAACAATCAACGTCGACTTAATATTTACCTTTAGTGTCCCTTTAACGGCCAGCTCTCTCGTCTTCTCATATTTGCGCAGGGAGAACCTTGCCCTTCCGCTGTCTGCTCGCGCGGGCGCTCGAACAAGCTACCGCAGTGTTCATGATTCTCAGCAGATGGAGCTACGTGGTAGCTCTCACCGCGCGTCGCGTACGTGTAGCTAAAAGCGTTTCAGATGTCGTGCACGTAACGTACCTGTACTTTTCACGTTTGCGTATGAGAAGTCCCTACGTACGTGAAATTAAGGCTGTCTAGTAGCTGCCGGGTAGTGATGGACGCACGGTAGTTGCAGCGCGTCCATCACGGGCCGCTTTTCTTGCTATCGCATTCATTGCTTCGCCCTTGCGGCGAAACTGTGACTTTCTTTCTCCTTGAACGAGTTTAAGTGTCTCACTTTCTCTTATCCTCCTTGCCTCTTCTGGGCATGCTCATCCTACTCGCTCTCCACTACATACACATCAGTTCGGTTTTATTAATGACTTCGGTGTTATTAATGCACCTTGCCTTCCTCACTTCCACCCAATACTCTAAACATTTCTTATAGCGCAGCAAGACAAATAAATTGCCTTGTTGCTGAGCGTTCAGCTTCAAAACCCATTAAGCTGTATAAGAGACTGTCACGCCCATGTGTTTGAAATCTGTTCCTCTTGACTACTGACCGGTTAACACTTTCACCCGCTTCGAACACCGGCGTTAATAAAATGGTCGCGCCATGTGAAAACTCGAACTAAAGCAATCCCATTTTACGAAGTTCTCAATCTAACGAAGAAATTTCCATTCTCCGAGATGTGCCGGCTGAATGTTGTCATCAACCCGTATTAACGAAACTAACTTGGATTCGCGACGGATTTACGAAGTTTTTGCTGCAATAAATGAGTAAAACCGGGATGATTTCGTTAAAAATCGTTTTCCTTTGATTTCAAAAGGGGTGATTTCTTTCGAACACAGACGGGTTATCTTTCGAGCGTGTGCTCTGACGCTATCGCGTTAAAGCAGCTATTCGCCACAGCCCTAGCTTTAATTTGATGAGTCTGCACGCCGCGCCCACGCACGGATGAACGGACTCAACAGTCGGCAGCGCTCTTGCGTTCCAGATGGCTTTGAGACTGCGGTGGATGAATTATTGTCCCTGTATATGCCCCCACTATCGTCTGTTTTCTCTATTTCATGCTTTATATGGCACATGACCGTGACCCCCTCAACGCGATTTTTGTTGCTCGGCCTCCTCGTACAACCACTGAATTCGTTCTCCGCCTCTTTATATTTCGGCAGATTGTCATAGCTTTACATACGCAACCGTCTACGTAGCCTGCATCGCCCGGACATGGAAGGTTGTGTGTCCAGGCCGCTTTCGCAGATTTTTGATACGCGTGATTTATTCGCAAATACCAAGCCGCGATGGCTTTCTGGTGTCGCTACAATACAATTTTAAATTGGGCACATGGAGTGGCGCGAGCCCTGAACGAAAGGCTCCAACGTGAGCCTACGAGGAAGACCACTCATAATTGTACAAAGAAATGTTTTTTATCTTTCTCTTTCGTAGGTGTGCCGGTATCATGTGCGTTTAAACCGCGAAGCCGTTTATGCCAGCCTTTGGTAGTAATCCAGCAACAGAAAATTGTCGTCATCATGAACCTGCATGTGCTATGTGCGTCCTCTTCTTGATCTTCTACTTCGCTCCCAAAACACATGCGCCGATTTGTCCGGCGTGGGATGTAATATCCCTAATGGGAAGGAGAACACGTACAATGAGAAAGAGAGAAAAAGAAAGAAAAAAAATAAAGAAAGAAAGAGAAATAGAGAAATTCTTGGCAAAAAAAATTGTTTCCGAGTCGGAATCCGAACCCGCACAACCTCGATCCGAAGGCAAGCATCGTCACCACTGGGCTATCTCAGCACGCTGGCGAAGCATAACGTAGCATTTTATCGTATAGTATACCAAGGGGTGGGAAAGGGAAGTGAGAAATAAAGAGAAAAAAAAGGGAAAAACTGAAAGAGATATAAAGACAGAGAGTGAGAGAATCAAAGATTGAGATGATAATCGATCAATAGGTAATAAATTTCTGTAAATTGTTTACAAATGCCTTGAAATGCATGCTAAAGCATATGATAAGCCAATTAGTCGCCAATCCATAGGTAATCGATAATCGATCATTAACCAATGCATTTGTGGTAGTTACCATTGCTCAGGTAAGCATAAAAGCACATAGTAAAATTGATAGCTAATCGATACGTTTCCAGAACTTTGTCTTCACTACAGGATACTGCGCAAAAACGCGCGAAAAATTCCCGTCTCTGGATAACCTTACGACTGACTCTATATTCTTCTTAAGGGTACCGCTCGTGGTGTGTGGGCGGATGCGCGTACACTTCGTCTGGTCGCCTTCTACTTCTCAACCCACTCCGCACAGCTGCGTAGGCGGAGCTAAAGCTATGACGCCAGCGTCAGTACGAAAGAGCGGCGCACTTCCAAGAAAGGGAAAACAAGAACATGGAAGGCTGCGCATCTCCGCTGTTCCTTCAGGCTTGGCACCTCTAGTGCAAAGAGCTTCTAAGGTTTTTTTATGTACGGTTTTCCCATAATTGATGATGTCTCTATTAGGGGCTTCTCAGCGAATAGCCATTTCTGACACGTCAATTTTATCTAGGTTATAGAGGCACCCTTTCATTTCACGCTGCCACATTTCATCGTTGCCTGGATGCAGGTAGCAACAGAAGTTTAGCGTACTGAACACATGGATGGTGGTCGAATTCCTAGCATGGAGAAAGGAAACAGGAATGGGCAATGGGCAATGCGAAAGGAAGAAAGAAGAAAGAAAGAAAGAAAGAAAGAAAGAAAGAAAGAAAGAAAGGAAGAAGAAGAAAGAAGAAGAAAAGAAAGAAAGAAAGAAGAAAGAAAGAAAGAAAGGAAGAAAGTTTAAACTTTCCTAATACATGTTTGCAGCATTGAGAAGCAGGCACGTGCCGCAGAAATAAGGAAGCTCCTTGCAAAGCATAGCCGTGTATAGCTAATATAGCAAGGGGTGGGACTGAGAAGTTGGGGTTAGGAGGAGGGAGGGTACGGCATAGTACAGTCGAGGCGAGTGGAAGATGGAACGGCGAGTAGGAGGTGGGAGACATGCTGGTGGACAAGCGGAGAGAAGGAAGAGCTGAGCAGCGGAGGTGAGGAGCAGCGGCGTAGGTGGTAGGCCGAGTCGGGCGTGGGAGAAGCAAATGTGCCGCTGTGGGCGATTTGACGTTAGTGATGACGTCGTAGATTTGCTTTGCTTGGCGCTCCATCGCTGCGCTCCTCAGCTCCGCTGTCCCATAGTGTTGAACACGCTAAGTCAGTTAAAGCAATGATACTTAAATTATTATTATTTTTATTTAAACATAATTGTTGTTAGTGATGATATTGAGTGTTTCGTTCAGTTTTACGAATCGCCCGGTTTCATACAGCTTGGCTGTAAAAATATACAGAAACGATTTAAAGTATTTTCTACAATGCTACGGAGAGGGATAAGCTGTTCCAAGCGGTGGCACTTGAAGAAGCATGGTCGACGTGTGTTGCGGGCCACTCGTGCCTGTGCGTTAGCGTAATTTCTAAAAAAAACGCGGACGACTGAGAGCACCCAATGCTCTAGCACGGGAGAGCAGTGAACTTTGCCTTGCATTGATAGAACAGTAATTAAACTGAGTGGTTTAGAATATTATTGTTACGTGAGTGTTACGTGATATATAGAAACGGTGAAAGTGCCAAAGGTTCGCTAAGAAATGCTTCGCATTTAAAAAGCTGTACGTTTACGCGTTATGGCGCACAAGTGCTAGCATTTTATTGCATACCCAAATCACACGTGAGATAGCAATCTGGTAGAACCTACCTACGAGCTATGCTTAGAAACTAACTTCCCCATTCAACGTGCGTTTTAATATTGGCTGCTCAGTGCTGTTTCCGAGACCCGGCGACGACCTCATGCTCGTTCTTTTTATATTTTATTTGAAAGCATGATTTTTTTAGGAATTTAAAAATAGACTATTTATAGAAATAAAATGCCTGCCACACTGCAAGATGTGTAACCCCCCCTTATAATTTTCGGGGACTTACGCACTGGCAACCTCGCTACCGATCGGAGCCACAATAGTAACCTTTTACTTTAACATCGTCCTGTCCACCGCTTAATTTCTCTCTATCCAGCTGTGCGTATACTTACAGTGCTCAGCACTTACTAAACGCTTCTGAGCACTCAGCAACTAAGCCTGTGTTTAGTACAATACGTGAATGAATCAAAGTACTGCGTACCCTGCTATGTTAGAGCTGTTTTCAGCCTGTCTTTAACAAAAGGTCTATCCAAGATTTCTGATCGAGGTCATTGGACGGGGGCGACTGCTCATTGGAGCATTGCAAAGTTGCAACGCAGTAGTAAACGTTATATTTTATGTTCATCCTGTTCTACCATCACAGTTTTCTCAACCACATCAAGAGGGCATCCCGCCTAACCACGCCGTTGACATTTTGTAAAACGCGACACCGATGCTGGGTGAGGAACATTACTGCCAAAACATTGCCTCTTTTAGCAAACTGTCTTATTAGGTTTCCCTAGCAGTAAATATTTCTTCCTTTTTTGATGCACAGAACTACGGAATACAGCAACGGTACACTCACTTTCATTGAGAATCCTAATGTCCGCTTCCAGATGGCTAATATACATATTCTCAAGAATGGCCAACAACGTACACGACTGCTGACGCAAAGGGGTCGCATTCCTTCTTAACTAGAATGTTCATGAAATGAAAGAAATTTATTAAGCAATAGGCGCGCGTACCACTGTGTCACGCACATCCCTACGGACACATAAATGCTACAACGTGTCGCTCGTTCGATACAACACGCTCGGTATAAAGAAAAGGAAAGAAACAACAAAACCGATGCATGCCTGGTTAAGCCTATATATAAAAATTTCCTCAAAAGGTAGACATCAGTTATGGTCCCCGGAGCAGGTGGCGATTTGCGGTGCTGCTGTCGTTGATAAACCATTGCCTCAAACGCCGACGTAACGTCCCAGCGTCTCCAGATATCAAAAGCGTAGTGGTAGACTTGAAATTTACGCTAAGCAAGCATGACTTAACTAATAATAAGACCATCTCGAAGTTGGCATCGGCCATAAAGATAGCAATTGATAGAGTTATTACTGAGAATTTTCTGAGAACCACGAGTGCCGGAAGAAAGCCTCATTAAATCTATCTATCATCTATCTATCTATCTATCTATCTATCTATCATCTATCTATCTATCTATCTATCTATCTATCTATTGAGTGCCGGAAGAAAGCCTCATTAAATCTATCTATCTATCTATCTATCTATCTATCTATCTATCTATCTATCTATCTATCTATCTATCTATCTATCTATCTATCTATCTATCTATAAATATGCCAACCGCATCGCCGTTACGTTGCCCGAAATCGCTTTATGCTGCTACGTAGCGGGACACGTTTTTTCAAGCTTAAAATTCCTCAACAAACGTGAATAGTGACCGTCAGCGTCGGCGGCGTTAGTGCGATCGATGCAAAAAATATGACGACGTGATGAAGTCCTCATGAGACGTTGTCATGACTTCAAACATTGCAATAACGTACGACGTCATCACGTACTCTCTGTTACACCACATGTTACGTCATCACGTGAGAGAATTGCTAGGTCAAAAGTGGGCTGATCACGGAGGCAGTGAAAAATCAGGTGATGGGCAGCAAGCTTGTCATGCCTCTGATCCTGGAGGCGGTGCGAAACAACGTTAGGTGCAGAAAGTTTTTGCAGGGGATTGAGGTCGATCGCACAGTGGAATTAACTGATAACGTCGAGGTCGTCTAATGTGTGACTCTCACAGTGCGGCTGGTTATGTTTGAAACAACTCAGGTCCCCGATTTTACAACCTAATGCATTAATAATTGTTGAGGTTTAACGTCCCAAAGCCGCGATATGATTGACAGACACCGTAGTGGAGAGCTCCGGAAATTTCGACCACCTGGGGTTCTTTAACGTGCAAATAAATATGACTACACGGGCCTCAGGCATTTTCGCCTCCATCGAAAATGCGGCTGCCGCGGGGATATGATCCGCTATCTTCGGGCCAGCTCTCGACCATAAAATAGGCGAACGTTGGGGGGAACTTAATGTATTACCAAGTGCAGAATTCCTTTGCCTTCAAGTGCTACAGAGTATAACATGTTTCTTTGCGCATACATTCTTCCTTTCCACGTCATCAGTCATTTTGCTTGCAGGCCCTTCCCCCTCTCCACATTCTCGATCGGACAAAACAAGTTTGATTGTGCTGACGATTTGGAGCCATTCTCGCAACCTGGGACAGATAGAAGAAGCCTTCCAACAGGCCGCCTCCGTCGTAGGCAGATAGGGCGCAAGTGTGGTCTGGAGTGCTCCCCCACTAAATCCGAAATTCTCGGATATAGAAATGACGCATCCGACAATACACCCCTCAATGTACAACTCAATGGAGCCACAAATCAAGAGGTTGAAACCATTCGAATTCTCGGGGCCCACTTCAATAATCGGTGTAACGACAACTCATTTGCCATACAGAAACTAAAAACGTCCTGTCTTCAAATTTCTAGCATGATTAGTCGGGTGGCCAATCGATGACGAGGGATGAAAGAACATCACATAATGCGACTCATTCAGGCATTTGTCATCAGTCGCATCACCTATAGCTTCCCTTACCTGAGAATTTTGAAAGCAGACGAGCATAAAATAGAGAGAGTCATACGTGTTACTCTCAAGAAGGCTCTGAACCTTCCCCCGTGGACACTCACGGACCGTCTGCTTCAAATGGGGCTTCACTATTCCAAGCACACCACACGAATCAAGTCATGCGCCTGGCCATAACTAGAACGGGACGGCAAACGCTATCAGAACTTGGCATCGAAGCCCCCATTCAGAGGAGGGGGAAACAACGTATCCCGCATGAATGGAGGCAGGACTTCATCATCAAAGCACTACCACGCAACATGCATCCACAGTTCCACGAACATCGACGTCGGGCACGGGCCAAGGCTCACGACAAATACTCAGACACTGAGGGCGCCTTCTTTGTCGATGCAGCTGGACCAGTGAACGGCAAGTACACGGCAAGCGTCGTTCATCAAGGAAAACAGATAGATTGTATATCAGCCCAGGACACAGACGCAACTAGCATGGAAGAAGCAGGAATCGCCCTCTCCCTACGAAACCCCTGATCCACCTTCGTTCTGACAGACTCACAAGCAGCCTACCGAAATTTCTGCATAGGCCACATTGGCCCCATTGCACACCGAATCCTCACACAGCTATCGTCCCACGCTCAGAGGGAGAATGGAAACAGCTAATATGGGTACCCGGCCACTGCGGAGTTAGAGGCAATAAGCTCGCCCACGCCTCGGCCCGAGAATTACTCTTCCGGACCTCCGACCCTGGCATATCGCACCCACCCTCGGCTATGCGTATGGACCCGCTTCTCACATACACAGAAATTCTACAACACCAAAGACTCGAAAGACGGAAACTTCCGCCTCCGGGGCCGAACCTCAGTAAGGAATCGCAGGTAGCGTGGCGTCGCTGCAGACACTGTCGTACCCAATCCATACGTACTATCTAAGATAGATCCCGACGCACACAAACCCAGTGCAGGTTCTGCGACAAACAGCCACCCTGTACCACATGGTATGGGAATGTCCTCACAATCCACCCATGCAAGCCAGGACACAACTAAACATAAAAGGGTGGGAGGCAGCTCTGTCCAGCTCGGATCCAAGTCCCAAGAGGCCCTCGTGAAACGTGCGAGGATAGCGGCCCGCGCCAATGGTATCCCGGACTAAGGATCCCACTCACTGATCTTCTCAAGAACATGAAATAAACGTTTTATTCTCTCTCTAGCGCATTGAGCAAATGAAAAAACTGAGCACATTGGAATTTTGCGCGCGTTCTTGCGGGAAAGCGCCGCGCTCTGTATTCCATAATGGGGAGAAATGTGTTGTACCCGCTGCAATACGGGGTACAAGATGTCCAAGGGAAAGTTCTCGTTTTGTGCACCAAAATACGCCGCTCTTCTGCACAATTAACAGAAGGCGGACAACCTGAAGAGGATCAAGTCCTTCAGTCGACCAATTTTTTCTACGAAGGACATTTCGAGCCCGAACTCGTGTGCACAGAATGAACGGCACATACAAAGAATTCATTCTAAAAAGACAGGGCGTGCAAACAAGGACACAAGAAAGAAGTCAGGACACCACAAACGTTTGTGGTGTTTGTGGTGTCCTGACTTCTTTCTTGTGTCCTTGTTTGGACGCCCTGTCTTTTAGAATGAATACTTACCAACTAGCTCAGCTCTCTGTTATTGTAATGAATACTTACCAACTAGCTCAGCTCTCTGTTATCCTTTTACGGGCGACATTGTAAAAGGACTCCGTGCCGATAAATTTCCCTGACTGCCCGGCACAGGCGGCTGATGCAAAAAGATTTTGCATTAAATATCAAGCTACAACCATGCTATCTGCCCTGAGCCAATCGGTTCTGACGCTTTTTGATCTAGCGTTGCTACCGCTTGCTATATAGGCATGCATATAATTTACGTATTTATAGTTTACTGTCGTCGATTGTTTCTATGGAGTCTGTGCAGCGTATGTGTATACGCTGCTGTGGTGCTACATACGGTGAAATAATTGCCGTGAAAAGAGTTGGAATATTTCGTTATTCATATTTTGTACGTTTAACGGTTGCTTTAAAGCTGCAGTCGTGGAAATTCTGGCGGAATCGCGTGGGCCGCGTTGTCTGTGATGATATGTCGCGTCAATGTTGATCAATGTTTCTTCGGGAGCCAGTGACGAGCGCAACGCTTGCAACGCGTAAAGTTACTTCGCTGTTTTACCACATGTCAATCATTTTTCGCCTCGGCGTCGCTGCCGCTGGAAGGCGGCACTCACCAGCGACAAGCTGACCGATTAACTTTGGTCCGGCAAGCCGAGATGCCGTCCGGGTCCAAGAGCTTCAAGCCGTCACCTGACGCCATCATCATCGACGGATAGTGGACGGGACAGGGGTTAATCCCCTCTTGCTCCCGCCTCTCCCGGACTTAATAAAGTTAATTAATTATTAATTATTCATTCATTCATTTTTCTTATTCTACAGCTCTTTTCTACGCACACTCGATGCATCTACAAATCACGCCTGCAATTCGTCCCTGTTCTGTATAAGAAGCTGTATGAAGAGTCGATACCACTAAAAAACCATGAACTTGAGTGGCTGAATAGGTTTTCTAAAGAAATCACATCACTTGAATTCGAACGCTTTTTAGACCATTACCATTACTGTGAACGCACTCTTTGGCAAGAATATAGAAAATTCTTCAAGGGGTGAAGTCTGCTACGCGCGCACAAACCTATATAACCACGTCTCATTCCATTTACAGAAACTGCTTTATTATGCCAGTGTAACGCGAAACCGGCTAACGCAAATGAAAGCACAAGTCAGGGGATGACGTACAGGCACTCTTTTACACCTGAAGAAGGTACGAACCAATGCATCGTAGGCTCGTGCGAAAGGAATTAATATGGGTACCGAAGCCTGCAGTCTTTCAAACATTATACGTAACAATTAGAGGATCGACAGACCACACGGAAATTCAATAGCGTTATTCAACGCAAAAACTGAAGCAGAATAAAAAAAAAGATTTGACTCTTAATTGACAAAAAGCAGCGCCGCCGCACTAACAACGTGCCTTCGTTCCAACGCACAAAATCATCCAGATGTGGCGCACACGTGTAGGATGTGCCTGTTATAAAAATACATGGGATTTAATCGGCATTGTCACGTGACCAGAGGGCTCGTATAGGTGTTTTCTGCTTCGTTCGTAGTCAGCGGTATTTACCGTACCACAAACGGCAGATGGCGGATATGCCGGCTAACTCCGTTTTCGTGACGTCCATATGTACGCGCCTACACTCGCTCGCGTCTTTCAAAGCACGAGCAGATCACCGGAGCTTCAAAAAAGGAAAATACGGAACATGAGCCTGAAACCAGTTTTATCACTATGCATAATGATCACGGTGTAAGAATATTCAGGTGTTGACACTGCGCGCGCCTAAGCGGCCAGAAAATGTTCGGTCGTCGGTCCGTTGAGCGGTGCGCCATCTATTTGCTTGAGGCGGAGAGCGCCCGCGAGTAGCCGAATCACGGTGGTGCTGCGGCATCGCCGCCGCTCTCGCCGTTCCTCTCCTGTTGCTCTCTCGATTTCGCCCCTCGACGCCGCTTGGCGGATGCACATTATCCAGCAAAATGGCACAGAAAAATGCACGTTATCAGCAGCATGCGCGTTGCTATGGAGACGACTGCCCCGCTTTTCGTAGCGCCCTCTGCAAGTCATCTGATAAGAACCCGAACATTATCTGGACGCGCGCGGATTGCGGTTTCCCATGCGTTGGGGGAGAGTGTCATCACCTGGTATATTCTTACACCGTGATATGATTCAGCTACGCTTCCCTTATAGGCTCCGTGCATACGTAACTCCGCTCGGCGTCCCTAGCGGCAAGAAACGCAGATTTGGCGGGATGCTCTGACGCGCTCGAAATGGGGTGAAGTCGAGGAACTATGCCATTTACGATGACTACACTTTTCGTGCTTTTCGCGCTTGGCTAGTGACCAGAGCGACGGTACGTCCGCGTTATCAACGCGATCAGTCAGCCGCAGCGTGGTGGACGATAAGACTAAATAGCAGACAACCTCGCTCCGCGATTGCACCCTCCTCGCTCCACGCTCCCCGCTGTGGCACGGCGCGAGGTATTTTCGCGGGCAGTTCGTTTTGTGCCGGTTCCGCTGTTCGTAGGAATGCCGAACTCCAGGAATAATTGCTGCGTTGTTGGGTGCAATAACCCCTACAGGAATTCTCTGGGCACGTGTTTTTACCGGTTTCCATTTAGAGAATATGAACGGAATCGGCGTGAACGGCAGATCGCACTCGTTCGACGACAAACGTGAGTTTTGTAAATAGATGTTTTTTTTTTTTTTCTGGGGTTGCATTTGACCGTGATTGTTGATCTGCCGAGCAACACCTCTTCCACGACGCCGTGAACGTGACCCGCTTCGAGGAGTTCCCTACCCTTATCAGGTTAGCTCCTCGGAAGAAAACTATCTGTATCACGTAGCTCTCTGAATCCAAACGTAATAATAATTGGCACGCTTTGCAGTGCCATGGCGTCCGCCGCGGTGGTACAGCGGTTACGGTGCTCGGCTGCTGACCCGAAGGTCGCGGGTTCGATCCCGGCCACGGCGGTCGCATTTCGATGGAGGCGAAATGGTAGAGATCCGTGTACTTAGATTTAGGTGCACGTTAAAGAACACCAGATGGTCGAAATTTCCGGAGCCCTCCACTACGGCGTCTCTCATAATCATATCGTGGTTTTGGGACGTTAAACCCGAGATATTATTATTATTATTATTGCAGTGCCATGGCAGCAAAACACGAGCCGCGACGACGAACTCGGCTGCACTGAATAAGTCGGCGCAGCGAATGCAGTGCCATGGCCGTTCGACGGAAAGCGTTTTTTTTTTTTTATTCAGCGGCCGTAACAGTGCAATTGCTGGTGTTGCCGGTTTCAAGCTGCCGCTGAGTTCGCTGCCGCGTTAGCTCGAGGGTGATAAGCTGTGATTGTTTAGTGAGTGAGACGGCCCGCGTTACACGTGCGCAGTTTCGCTCAGCGGGCTCGTCACCTCCGTTGTCTTCCCCCGGTTAATGCATTTTATGTTGCCGCGTTCGCCTGAGGATACACGAGGTCTGGCGAAAAGAAGAACATGCGCTGACGCTACGTTCTCTGACAGCTGATAACAATTTGACGTCTTTTGGAAGCGAACGGGAAATAGAACGCTTCAAGCGAAGCACTAAAACACGGCGCAGTGGCTGGCCGCCGCCTGTGTCGTCTGCCCCCCCCCCCCCCATCCCGCCAAATCTGCTGCCGTGGCCGCTTTGGCGCTGGAGGCAGCGCGCGACTGTGGCGGCTCCTAACGTATGCACGGTGCCCATACGCACACGGCAAGCAGGCGAGACCCGACGCACCGCCTGCAACGTATCGCGCCATCTTTCGCAAAGAGTGGTCAACCACAGGGAATTGTCTACCGAGTTTAGAGGCCAGTTGTTACACCTACCTTATTGTTCCACCGTGGTACATATGTAGTGTTTATTATTTGTTAGAAAACTAGACCACAATTGACGAAGTCGTTGCACCGACATTATGCCTGCATAAGGTCTTTTTCAAAGCAGTTTCTATATCTGGCGTGGCTCGGTGGTAGAATACCTGTCTGCCACGCAGAATGCTTGCGTCTGATTCCTGCTGAGATCCTAATTTTTAATCTTGGCATTCGTCGGGTCAACGCTGCCGGTGTCGGTTTTTCTTAACGCTCTCGCGTTTATATTAGCAATGTCTGTTCTCGCCGTTCCTGGGTAGATAAACTGTCAGGCACCTGTGTGCATACCCATATACCCCGGCTCGTGGTACACGGGTATATGCCATTCTCCACGCCCCCCATCCTCCCCAAGCCGTTATACATCACGGGTGTGCACCCCCAAGACGAAATCCTGCCTTCGCCCATGATTGTACGCTGTGCAATTCTATAGCTCAGGGTGCGAAAGCGTAACTTACCGTCGTGATGGCTAATTGTAGTAATTTCAGTATAATAAAAAGTTGGGCGAGTTGGTATTGGCTCATCATTAAAAGGGGGCGCGGAATAGCACGGCACACAAAAAAGATAGACACACGACGACGCGCTTTGTCCTGTGTCCATCTTTTCGTGTGTGCGGTGTTATTTCGGCCCCTTTTCCTTAAAATTCGTGTAAATCGTGTAATAATCGTGTTAAAATTGTGTAATAATTTAATTATATAGTTAACTCTACGACTCAATCAGATAGTACGTTCCTCGTACCTCCAGGGATACGCCAACGAACGCCGTTAACAGTTCGTTTCGAAAAAAACTGACTGGTACAGAAAGCTGTAGGCTTTACACGCCACTGTGTCAGACGTGCCAGGCAAGCCCAGGATATTGGCACAACGGCTGAACTTCCATGACGTCGATCCGCATCGTAAGACTTGGCTCGAAACCAAAACGATACGGCATACCCAGCTACTCGCAGGTTCCTGTCGGCAGCAAGTTATATTTTCGTCCACTGTACTTTCTTCACATATATTCCAATTATTACAAATTACATCCCTTATACTTTGCTTGGCATTATTGTGTGTTAGTTCTCATTAATATTGTATCTAACAAACAAAAACGATCCCTTAAATTCATCTTCTTTCCTGAATTCAATAGCGCAGTGTGTCAAAACGTAACGTACCATCGTGACTGGGTCAATAAGCTATACCTTTTCCACGCCACTGTGCCCGACGTGCCAGGCAAGCCCACGATATTCACACAACTGCTGAACTTGCAAGAAGACGTCGATCCACATTGTCATACTTGGCTCGAAACGAAAACGATGCGGCATACCCAACTACGCGGTGACTGCCTCGCGCGAAGTCCCCCTTCCCCCCTGCAACGTTAGTGATCTACAGAAATTTTTGCCAGTGAACATGCGGGTCGCAGCCCAAGAAACAGCAAAAAAACCCGCATTTCCCCGAAGGGGAGTATGAGGAAGTGCGAAGCACGGGCTGATGCTATGAGGCGGCGCGCACGACTAAACTGCAGAGCCGAGCGAAGGAGACGGCAGCGAGAGAGCACGCGCCAGCCGACCCACGGAGGTCTGGCCGTTTTTAAGTGCAAAGCACTTTCACTGATGATGATGATCTGTCTTCCGAACTCGTTCCAAAGAACCCGCAACGCGTTCAACTTGTTGGGGCGTTGCGCACGCCCGAGAGGGGCTCAGGTTGTTGTCGAACCACAGTCGATCGCACACCGCGCAGCTATATCCGAAGCTGCGGTCCAGGAAGTCTCGCTTGAAGCGCGCGTCCGGCCAATCGAATTCGAGGGCCCGTGCTCGCTCGCGCATCGCGCGTCCCCGCGCCAGATCGGCTTCGGGGTGCTCGGCTCGCTTCGCACGCTTTCGTTCGGCGTCTCGCCGCCGGCCTGCATCACCACAGGCAATGCGCGGGGCGCGCGCAGCCACGGAGCGGAGGGCGGAGCGCGCGCAGTCACGTGGGGCGTGACGTCGCTGCGCCGTTGCTACAGACGCTCCTCTCCTCTGCTCGCGCCGTTGCTATGGGACGGCGGACACAGGGTCGCTTATAAAGTGCATTCGCACTTAAAACAAAGTCAAGTACAAGAAGAAAGGAGCCGCATTGGTGTGCGACCCGCCCAGGCACACCGCGCATCGCAGAAGAGTCAGGCTTCGCGCGTGAGCAGGTACCGCGTCCATGCTGCTCTGGTGGACGTACTACATAGTGTACCGTCCACGTTCTCTGCAAAGTTGCGTGTGGGAGCCGGACATTTCAACGGCTGCGCGCACTCGCTAAGACACCAGACGGACCGCCATAGAGGCACTCGATCCCTTCGCTCGAGTGGGTCTCCATGTTGTGCTCACAATCGCCTTGTGACGGGCTTTTTGGCGCAGGCTCCTTTCCCAAGCGTCATCAACCCTGAATACAAGCCAAAGTGCCAGGCCGGGGGAGCACTTGTGCCCAATTTTACAGAGACCGGTGGGTATCCGGCGGCAGCGGGATTTGAACCCGTGACCTCCCGCAGCCGAAGCGGACACTTTACCTCGAGGCCACGACTGCGGTGAGGTGGCAGGTCGACGATGAGCCATTTATATCTACGCTTCCCGTCCTACGTGTATTGCGTATGTGTGTAAAACTGGGCGTGAGTGCACTTAGAGAAAAACGCAAGAACAAAAAAAAATACAGCAGGGTAAATAGATGCAGTCACAGAACGAATGGCGTGAATTTCTTCCATGCATGATTGACGGAATGGCCTGTGGCTCACGGCGTGAGCGCAATGCGGAGCGGACAAATTTCGCACGGAAAAACAATGCCGACCTTCAGAACGCCGCTCTAGCGCACCGGATTCTCAGCCTGGTTGCGCAACGGATTAATCCTCATTCTGCCAAGTCTGAACTTTATAACTTCAGAAGCGTGAAAAGCTGGGACGGTTGGCTCATGTTTAGGTGCGAGGAAACCAGCGAAACTCAAAAGCCCAAAAACAAGGACCAAGAAGAAGGCACATTCAAGCACACACCATCGCCGGCAATGGGCTGCTTGAATGTGCCTTCTTCTTCGTCCTTGTTTTTGAGTTTCGCTGGTTTCCTCGCACCTAATCTGAACTTTATATACGGAAAGTAGGGGAAACAACTTTATTGAGTAGTAGGGAAGGGGGAAAGGGAGCCAGGACATGGGGGTCGGGGCCCAAGGGGCCGCGGCTGTCGCCGTCCATTCCGCCAGACTGGACTGAGTGGCCTGCTCTGGACATCGCAACGCTTTTTCTCACTCTTCGGGTGAGGGGGCAGTTGCAGGAGCTCTTTAGGGGCGGGTGGCGGTCGCATCCCATAGAATGTGGTCCTATCCCGCCTGAGCTAGGCCGCAATACGTACACGACGAGACGCTGTCATCGCTCAGGATGGCCAGTCTCCTGGGCTGAGCACACTGCGCGTTTGAACTCTGCGCAAGGCCACGGCATGGTGTCTTTTTGGCCTCCATATGGAGGAGGATAGATTTGTAACTCCTCTCTTTGTCGACGGAGGTGATCTCCATAACTTGTTGATGCCTCTTCAGGGTTTGCCGGATGAAGCTGCACCTCTGCCCGGTTTGTATTTGCGCGCGCTGCGAGGTGGGCAGCTTCGTTGCCGGGTTTCCCTCATGGCTGGGGACCACGGTGTAAGAAAATAATTTAGGTGTGGACACTCCGCCCGGGCGCGTCCACATAATGTTCGCCTCTTTCCTCCTCTCGGCCCCTAGGGTGCCTTGATGCGCGTTTTTGTTGCGCGTTTTGTCCAGGGTGAGACATCTGCGGCGTCTACTGCGGCGCGCTGCCATATTTTAGCCCACGGCTTCTTACCGGCGTCTCACCCCTCTACGGCAGCTGCGCTGAGAGGCACGAGACGCGGGGCAAAAAATGGCGTCGTGGCGGCATCAGCCCCTTCAAAGAATGGCAACACCCTAAGGGGGGAGCACACATCGAGGCACACTATCGGCCCCCATGTCGCAGCGCCTCCCCCCACGCAACCGCGGCCGGCGCATGTACTATAGAAGACGAGCTGCGTGCGTAGCGTCCGTAACGGCGTTGCGCACGTGGGAAGTCAGCGAGCAGAAAGACTGCTCACGCGCTCTAAGCAAGACGCCGTGCTTTACGTACGCAACGCTGTTAGGGACGCTATGTGCGTCGGGTGCGCCGTTTACACCGTGGCCGTAAGAAAACTCGCCGTTCAGTTGCTCTATCCTCCTCCGCGTGCACGGTTAAAAAAATGCAATGAGGTGAAAAAAAAATGAAGAAAAACGCGCGTTCGCCTCGTCGCAATAGGTTTCTTAAGCCCCCATGTCGCAGCGCCCCCGACGAAACTGCGGCCCGCGCATGTATTAAAGGCGAACATTATCTGGACGCGCTCTCCTTCGCGGCGGGCGGAGAGTGTCCACACCTAAATTATTTTTCTTACACCGTGCTGGGGACCCAGAGAAGCCTAATGCTCACCGTTGGCTCTTGGAGTTCTTTTGCCGCGGTTTCGCTCACTTGTCCTGACCTAAAGCTTCTAATCGCTGACATGGAGTCAGACACGATGAAGAGCGTCCCTTCGATAGCCGTTCCCATGGCGATGGCGGCCTCCTCCGCCTCCAGGACAGACGTAGCTGATTTCCTCGGTGCTCAGGATTCTTCCCGTTATGTCCAAAGTCGTCACCGAAGACCAGCTCCGGTTACACCCTACAAACAATACGGCGCTGATCAGCACCCCGTCCCTCGATAGGGCAGGCAGGTACATAAAATTGCAAGTCGTCAAAATCGGCCAACAAGAATCCAAGTTTTTGCTTACGCTCCGGCGCCTGAGAACTCCATTAAAGGGATTTATATCGTTAATTATTTTCGTTAAATACCGTATATATACGTTAATTAGGGGTTATATACGTTAAAAGGGATTATATACGTTAATTATTTTCAATGGTGTCGCCATCTACCGCCGCTAATGCGAAGCACAGATTTATTTTCCAATTGCCTGTAGCAACAAATGAACTGCTGCGCTGCCAAGCACGTGGAAAAGAAATAAATTAAGAAAGAAAGAAAGAAGAAGAGAAGAAAGAAAAGGAAAAGAAAAAAAGAAAAAGAAAGAAAGAAAGAAAGAAGAAGAAAGAAGAAAGAAGAAAGATAGAAAGAAGAAAGAAAGAAAGAAAGAAACTAATACGTCAGGATGCGACAGGCAACAACGACGGTCATGCGTTCATATCCCAGCAGCAATACAATGTGTCAGTGTGAATGACAAGTGAGCTCGATAAAAGATCATACTTCGATATCAGAAAACGGCCGATCGTCGACAAGTACACGGTCGAGACAGCATCAGCTATTTGAAAACGGCGCATTGAAACACGCGTGTGACCGCGATGCGCCTTCGAGGGTCACAAATAATTTAAATTAAAAATGCCCCCACCTCCCCGAAGGGAATCGTGAGGAAATGCGAATGCATTTCTTGCGTCTAGAGTACATGGCGTAGTAATTTTAATGACGTAAAGCTGGACACATCGACGCGATCAAGTGTCTCCTTTTTGGGCGCCTCTTTCAACGAACGCTTCCTACGTGCGTTCGTAGTCACCTCAGTATGGTGGCCACCATAACCTCAGGGATGTTGCCACCGCCTTCAATGTAGCACAAACGCGTTTAGAACGCGCTGTTTTCAGGCTGTGCCAAGGCAGCACAAACGCTACAAACGCGTTTCAAACGCACTGCATTGAGGCGGTGGCGGAGAGAGCGAACGGCGAGAGAAGGAGCGGCGAAGCACTGCACCTACCCTCTCCACATACGCGGGAGCTCCGCCGAGCCAATGCCACCTATAGTCGGTGACAGCCTAAGAATAAATATAAGCTCCGCCCACGAGGCCGCATTGCTCATATTTTGCATGCGTCCGCGATACAAACGAAGTAGTTCCTAAACAATGGCAATTTTTCACGCATATAAACCTTATTTTGCAATACTGCACTCATATTGAAATGAAGAAAGCAAAGCTAGATAAAATAAATTGGGAAGGCACGGAGTTCAGTGTCAGCATAATAATATATGTGTTGTTTAAATCGCACTCCCCGCCGCTTTAATCTCGGAGTCTATACGAAGAAGTAATGTACATCTCAAAGGTGATGTTTCTGAGCAGTACCTATTATGGTATTAAAACAAAGAATGCCAGATTTAACATAAAACTTAAATAAAGTATTCGTTATTTTACGGTTTCACAGAACAAAATAGGGACTATAATCACATTTAATAAGGTCGTTTCTAATTCTTTTGCGAAACTCTCGCCGCCAGTTTTCTTCACTGCCTGCTGTAACCATGGCAACTGTGACTCAAAGCGAAGTATGACGAAGTGGTCTGAGATTGCCTTTGTGAATTTCCACTCTTGTGTTGCCGGAAATACCGCATTTGCGTCTCTAGTCGCCGTGCTTGTCATCGTGTTTGAGGAAAACGTCAAGGCTTCATTTGACGTCTTGTTTCAACGAAATGAAAGCGTGTAGCACACACGGCGTTTAACTGGGGGGCCATTGCACGCGTTTCCGTTACGTTCACGCCAAGGAGATGTACGCGGCTAAATTGGCATTGACTAAAAGCTTTACGTGGTATTGTTTCTCGCTTCGACAACTTGCACTGGCACTGCCATTACTCCTTAAGCCCTTAAACGTTACAGATTCTAATTAATTTATTATTTATTTATTACATACCTGCGTCGCCCCTGTGGGCATTAAAGCAGGGGGGGGGGACTTTTGCTAGAAAAGCCCCCCCCCCTCACACATATGTGTGTCACACATATGTGTGTGTCATCGGTTGCCGTAAGACAAATAGGAAAAGGATACACGCTTCTCAAAAGACAGTTTATTTGTCAACGTTTCGATCGGAGACCGATCTTTATCAACGCAAAATTTACGAGGCTTCCATGCGCTTTTATAGCACCGTCCTCCGTGCAGGTAGAGCGAAAAAAAATAAATAAGAAAAAATGTAGAAATGAAAAAATGAGTAGCCAAAGACCACACGTATACACTCGGACATAGAAAAAAACGTGCATCCTCGAAGAAAAAAATTCGGCAGATCCCGTACCGTTGGAGTCGATGTTATGCGAAGCATGCGGCGGGTAGGTGACTGTGGCGTAACTTTTTTTACTGAGCGACATGTTACAAAATGACGCTAAAGAATTGTATATTTTATAAGCACACATATTTATGTTGAAGAGCCGCACATCTGTTATATAACCAGTTGTTTACGGTTGGGTAACGCTGCCAATGGCAACGTGGTTATTGCCAACACCAGAAGCGGTAAGCTGATATGTAGTACTTATACGTGTCCCGAGAACGCACGCCCGTTTCACGAACCCGTTTGTATGTGTGCAAGAAGTTCTTAACAGTTCTTGAACAAGGGCATCATCACCGTGATCAGTGAGTACTCATGACTTGTTATAGGATCCGGTCGTGCTCGTGGTGACGAGGGGTCCATGTGAGTGAAGTATGTCGTATAGTAGAGCTGTTGGAATTCGTGCATGCCTCGGTCATTTCGTCGGCAAACTGTCTGTCGACAGAGCCGGCGACATGCCGGAACCTGAAGCCACCCTTCGCGTTGGTGAGGTATAGGCCGTCGAGGCTGGTAGGCCTGGATAGTGCTACGTAGACCAATATCAGTGGATGGTGTTTGTCGTATTCGTAGACTACCTGGGCGTATGTGGCCTTCGTAGCCTAGTCTACAAAGCGGCTGTCAATCAATCTGGCATCACCCTCGGTCAGCATGAGGACATCGCGCAGCCTCGTAAGAAATTAAGAGGACACTGCGTCGTTGTGGTGGACGAAGTGACTTTACGGTCCGGTCATGTGGATATCATATGTAACTTTCGTTAAATTATTCCTCCGAGGTAGAGCAATGCTTCAATAAAGATTGCTAAATCATAGGAATACAAACGTAATGTTTATTAGACTGCTATAAAAGCGGAGCCAACACTGGAACTACAGACGTTAATCTCATATGACGCCTGTATCGTAAGGGTACACATCGTAGGAGTATCATGTAGTGTTTATTGCTTTTTTGTAAAATTAGATAGCCAGCACCACAACCACAATTGACGTTGCACAGATATTACGCCTGCGTAGGCTGTTTTTCCAAACCAGTTTACAGACCTGGCCTGGCTCAGTGGTAGAATACCTGATTGTCCCGCAGAATGCTTGGGTTCGATTCCTGCTGGGATCCTAATTTTCATTCTTTCCATTCGTTGAGTCAACACTGCCGGTGTTGGTTTTCCTTAACGCTCTAGCATTTAAGTTATCAATATCTCTTCTGGCCGTTCCTGGGTAGATATAAACTGTCAATCACCTGTGGCGCATACCCGTACACCGCGGCCCGTGGTAAACGGGTATGTGCCACACGTGTCTAGTGGAAAGGGTTTGACGACGTACACGACAAGATTTTATGTTATTGATCTCATGACCCGGCAATCATATTCGTCAACTCCTCTTACACCACCATGCAAATTTTGGTCTACACCAGGTTAAGGAGGCCATCATGAGAGCACCCAGACGTAGGCGGCTAGATATAGATAGATAGATAGATAGATAGATACGTAGATAGAAACGCTCAAAGTGCCAGAGGTTCGCTAAGAAATGCTTCGCATTTAAAAAAAGACAACATATAGATGTCTATATAAATAATCTCGTGGACACAATCAGAAAGTACATTGCTTTCGTACATTGTCAAGCCCCACCTCTCGGCTCCCCCCTCCTCATTTGTTCCTGAAGCATAATGAGCGGGTGAGGCTTCACAAGAAGGGATACGCGCTTAAAAAAGGGTCTATGCACTATAAGCTTCACGAGTTTAATATAAACAAATTATCATTGCGTAATACATGCACACAATACACGCGATATGCTAAAAAACGCACGTTAGACAAAAACAAGAATTCCAAATATGATATCGTGAAGTATGATGCAACGCCATAAAAACAAAAGCTTTTTTTTTTTTTTTACTCTATAGTTTTAGCGGCGTCACTTCAGTTGCGATCACAATCCATGCAATCAACGTGTCACAACGAGCGCATCATTTCACGGTTTGTAGACAACGATTACCTCGCACGGCGTTCTCATTGCAAGGCATTCGTGCATCGAGTGCGATACTTACGCGACGGGCACTTCAAACTAGTGCATCATTCGGGGCTGGTGGAACTGAATTCCGTTAAGACGACGCAACTGCACACAAATAGGCACACGTCACATAACGACACACGCACCGGATGACGACCGCAATTATCTTCCTAGAATGCACACCCCACTGCATATTCTCCACACCTGGTTTGTTTACTTTCGCATTGTGTTGCGCTAACGGGTTATGTTGGTCGCTTTCTTCTCTCATGCTTCGTCCGCACATACGTCACTCATATAGGCACACAGCACGGCGCATATCACAATAGATCACCAAGATTCCCACGTTGCGAGCTCCAAGTAACAGACACACGCACTTGTGGCAACGGTAATGCTATGGCTTTTGCGGGCGGTAAATCGTACACAGACGCGCACATTCCGACATCACTTTCACCTCACAGCACACGAATGAACGCGACGACAATCGCCGATGCGCCTGACCCTCAGGCGATATGCTTGGTGTATCCGAGCGATGGAGGGAACATTCACCGTGTTGCAACTTGACGCTGCCGAAACGACGGAACGCGCTAAAGCGTTGTACTCCGAACTGCTGCCATTTCGGTACACTTCAAACGCGGCACAGTCACAAGCTTCTACTGCATCGGATGAGAACCGGCGAGGATGATGCTGGGTACGTGCGGACAACAGTAGGAATTATCTTCTTCTGGAAGAAGCAAACACCGCAGGAAATTCGAATTGACGGATCTCAGTCTCGGTGCAGCGGTACCTCGCCTATCGTCGCGAACGGCGCCATGTTGCATTTTTCATTGGTTCGTCTTAACCATTACGTCATGGTAAAGACCGACCGTAGTTGGACGCGCATAATACAAATGGACAGCGGTACAGTTTACTTTTTATTCTTAGCTTGTCAAACTTTCCGCTGGCCGAGCTCTCGCGATGCGAGCGCCCCGACACGCCAGAGCGCGCTCCTCCTCTCCACTCACTCTCCGCTACTTCACCCGCACCACCTGCTCCGGTTGTAGGGGCGAGGATAAGCGCGCGCGCCCGCAGCTGTTGCTATGGGAGAGGGAGTGAGAGCGGAGTGGCGCATGCCTTACATAGCCCGACTAAGAAATGGATTCGCATTTAAAAGAACTAAAGTCACTGGAACGGGAAAAGTACCGCGTTCTTTTTCTCTTCGCCGCCTCGCCCTTTCAGCGGCTTCGCCACACAAATGGTCCAGCTCGCTCGCCTCGCTAGCGTCTCCCGGCTGCCGACGCACGGCGCTTAGAAGGGCGATTGTTTTTATAGCCGCAGAAATGCGTGCAGGAACATTACGACATCCCATATCGTTTTGACACTTCATCGAAAGCCTGTTGAGGCATCGACGAAGACCTGGGTGCTGCGCTTTCGGGTGCAGCAACCGGCGGGAAACGGGCAAAGCCCTCTTTGCTGTTCCCAGCGGGAAAAAGGATGCCAAGCGATGGGCTGTGTGGCTGCACAGAATAAGGCGCGAAAAATTTGTTCCCACGAATGATGCTCGCCTTTGTGAGGCAAGCGTTTCATTGAAAATTCGCAAATGCTTTTCGGGGAATGTTGGCGTCTTCGCTGCACTAGTGCAGCTTGTTTCGCGTGGTTGCTGCAGAAGGTTCATGCACATTAACATTGCCGGGCAGCTCTTAATTATGTTTGGCGTAAAATTGACGCCTTTGGGCTCACATATAACGATCAATGCGCCATGAAAACTGACTGCTACAGATTTGTATTCTGCGACGTGACTGAATGATGAACATAAATAACAGTGTGTACCATGAAAATAATGGCACGCATGTAATGTAAGGCATCATTTACACGCCATGCCCATTATGCACTCGCGGCCGGTTCGCTGGTTTGATATGCACCAAAATCGGTATTGCGTGACGTGACTGTATGACGAACATAAATACCAGGTGGTAACATGAAAATAATGGCCCGCATGTCACGTAAGGCATGATTTACGTGCCATGCTCATGGTGCAACCACGGCCTGTTCACTGGCCTGATATGCACCAAGATTGGTAGCGTGTGACGTGATGGTATAATTGTGCGTTTTGTGTCAATCCGGCAGATCACACGCACTGTGGGAATCAATCTGATGCGAAGCAGCCAACAAAGAACTGCATATGTTGCCTTGTTCGTCTTCGGGCAGATGAAATCATTCATGTCATGGCATCTAGTTCACTATATATCGCATGTTTGTCATACATGCATGCATGTAGAATTTGGTATATACAACGCATGACCTGTAATTTATGTTCGTCACGCACCCATGTCATGCCATACCTAGTTTCGTATACATCCAGTTAACAAAACGGCCGGAAGCGCACAAAGACAGTGTAATGTAAACCATGCCGTACATGTCATGCATGTCATGGTTTTCACGTTACCACCTGTCATCCATGTTCGTCATACAGTCACCTCGCGCTATACCAATTTTGGTGTATATCAAGCTACCGAACAGGCCGCGAGCGCATCATGAGCGTGGCAAGTAAGTGATGCTGTACATGACATGCAAGTCATGATTTTCATATTACCACCTGTCACTAACGTTCGTCATACAGAAATATCTCGTCATATCAATTTTTGTATATATGAATCTCACTAAACGACCGCGAGCGCCCCGAGACCATGTCATGTAAATCATGTTTTACATGGTATGCCTGCCATGATTTGCACGTTATGACCAGTAACTTATGATCGTCATAAACTCTTGTCACGCCATATCAATTTTGGTGTGTATCAAGCTAGCGAAGCGACCGCGAGCGCACCATGAGCGTGGCATGTAAATCAGGCCGTTCACGGCGTACATATCATTATTTTCATGTTACCATCTGTAGAGTTTATATTCTTCATACAGTCATGTTATGCCGTAACAAATTTGGTATACATCCCATCAGGGGCGTAGCCAGAAATATTTTTCGGGGGGGGGGGGGGGTTCAACCATACTTTACGTATGTTCGTGCGTGCGTTTGTATGGCGCGTGTATATATACGCAAGCAAAACCGAAAAATTTCGGGGGGGTTTGAAACCCCCCAACCCCCCCCCCCTGGCTACGCCCCTGCATCCATTAACGAAACGGCCAGGAGAGCATAGTCGTGGGCGGCTAGATAGATAGATAGATAGATAGATAGATAGATAGATAGATAGATAGATAGATAGATAGATAGATAGATAGATAGATAGATAGATAGATAGATAGATAGATAGAACGTTCAAACTCGCAGAAGTTCACTAAGAAATGATTCGCATTTAATAAATGGCGACAGCCGAGCGCGTAAATGCCGCGCAGTTCGCATTTCTTTATCGCGTTAGTACGCGTGCGTGCGCGTGTAGGCAAGTGAAAACTGCCGCTATTTCTTTCTTAATCAATTAGAGAACAACGGTATGCTTCATTCGGGGCTGCAAACGCGCACGCAATGCGTAAAACACGCGTTACTCCGCGTGAAATGAACACCGCGCCGCCGCAGCTTCGGCCGCGCTGGACCAAATATGGCGGCCGGCAGGACGGTCGCGGTACGTTTCCCGTTCCAGTGACTTTAAAAAGAACAGCATTTTGGCGCCATCTGTCGCTCTAACAGCAAACTAATCTGTGCTTCGCCTTAGTCCTTAGTGGCGATAGATGGCGAAACCTTTAAAAATAATAGCATATTTCCGCAGATTCCCGTACCATGTGCTACAGGGTGGCTGTTTTATTGTCGCAGAACCTGCACTGTGGTGCGTGTGTGTCGGGATCTATCTTGGATAGTATGTATGGGTTAGGGTAGGACAGTGTCTGCAGGCGACGCCACGCTACCTGCGATTCCTTACTGAGGTTTGGCCACGGGGTCGGAAGTTTCCGTCTTTCGAGTCTTTGGGGTTGTAGAACTTCCGTATATGTGAGATGCGGGTCCATATACGCATAGCCGAGGGTGGGTGCGGTATGCCGGCGTCGGAAGTCCGGAAGAGTAATTCCCGGGCCGAGGCGTGAGCGAGCTCATTGCCTCTAACTCCGCAGTGGCCGGGTATTGATATCAGCTGTTTCCATTCTCCCTATGAGCGTGGGGACGATAGCTGTGTAAGGCTTCGGTGCGCAATGGGGCCAATGTGGCCTTTGCAGATATTTCGGTAGGCTGCTCGTGAGTATGTCACACCCATGCAACCCAGGACACAAGTAAACATAAAAGGATGGGAGGCAGCTCTGTCCAGCTCCGATCCGAAGACCCAAGAGGCCCTCGTGAAACGTGCGATGACAGCGGCCCGTGCCAATGGGATCCCGGACTAAAGATCCCACTCACCGGTCTTCTGAAGAACGCCAAATAAACGTTTTATTCTCTCTCTCTTTCCGCAGATAAGGTGCAGAATGACGATTAATCCGTTGCGCAACCAGGCTGAGGAGCAGGCGCGCTAGAGTGGCGTACTGAAGGTCGGCATTGTCTTTCCGCGCCGCGAAACTTGACCGCTCCGCATTGCGCTCACGCCGTGAGCCCCAGGCCATTCTGTCAATCATGTATGGAAGAAATTCATGCCATTTGTTCTGTGATTGCATCGATTTCCCCTGCTGTGTTTTTCTGTTTTTGCGTTTTTCTGCAAGAGCACTCACGCGCGGATGTCACGCATTCATGTGAGATTCGGGAAGCTTAGACACGAATGGCTCATCGCAGACCTGTCACTTCACCGCACTCGTGGCCTCGTGGTAGAGTGTGCGCTTCGGCTGTGAGAGGTTCTGGGTTCGAATCCCGCTGCCGCCGGTCACCCACCGGTTTCTGTAATATTGGGCACAAGCGCTGCCCCGGCCTGGCGGAAGCCGTTGAAAAATAAAAAGGAAAAAAAAACAACGAAGATATGCACAACGTAGCGCAACACCACCATCTTACCCTGCTCAACGACCCTCAGACACCCACGCGCATTGGCAACAGTGTATCAAGAAACACTAGTCCTGACCTCACGTTCGTAAAAGGCCTCAAACATTATGAGTGGAGCTGTATGGACGAAAATTTGGGCAGCGATCATTTCATAGTAGAAACGATCATCCCACCACAAATCGGCGACAAAGATTGGAAAGGCCAAGATAACGGACTGGCAAGCCTTTTGCAAAGACGAGAGCGCTGTTGATGCTACGATAGACGACATCGAAATGTGGAACCGAAAAGTCGTGGAAAGAGCGGAGAAGCACACGGGGGTAATCATATTGTCGAGAGACACCCCCGCTGTCGACCCCCACTTACTGCACCTGTGGGAGGCGCGGAGGGGACTCGCGAGACGCTGGCAACGCCACAAGTAGAACCGCAAACTCAAGGTTCGCATATATTTGTATAAGAGGAACATGCTACACGTGTGCGCCACATCTGGGATGATTTTGTGCTGTTGGAACGAAGGCGCGTTTTTAGTGCGGCGGCGTTGCTTTTGAGCGATTAAGAGTCAAATCTTTTTTTTTTTGTATTCTGCTTCAGTTTTTGCGTTGAATAACGGTATTGAATTTCCGTGTGGTCTGTCGATCCTCTGATTGTTACGTATAACAGGGGCGTAGCCAGAAATTTTTTTCGGGGGGGTTCAACCATACTTTATGTATGTTCGTGCGTGCGTTTGTATGTGTGCCTGCCTATATACGCAAGCAAAACTGAAAAATTTCGGGGGGGTTTGAACCCCCCAACCCCCCCCCCCCCCTTGGCTACGCCCCTGACGTATAATGTTTGAACGACTGCAGGCTTCGGTACCCATATTAATTCCTTTCGCACGAGCCTACGATGCATTGGTTCGTACCTTCTTCAGTTGTAAAAGAGTGCCTGTACGTCATCCCCTGACTTGTGCTTTCATTTGCGTTAGCCGGTTTCGCGTTACACTGGCATAATAAAGCAGTTTCTGTAAATGGAATGAGACGTGGTTATATAGGTTGTGCGCGCGTAGCAGACTTCAGCCCCTTGAAGCATTTTCTATATTTGCCAAAGAGTGCGTTCACAGTAATGGTAATGGTTTAAAAAGCGTTCGAATTCAAGTGATCTGATTTCTTTAGAAAACCTATTCAGCCACTCAAGTTCATGGTTTTTTTAGTGGTATCGACTATTGATAGAGCTGCTTATACAGAACAGGGACGAAATTGCAGGCGTGATTTCTGTAGATGCATCGAGTGTGCGTACAAAAGAGCTGTAGAATAAGCAAATGAATGAATGAATGAATGACTGCTTTATTAAAAGTCCGGGAGAGGCGGGAGCAAGAGGGGATTAACCCCTGTCCCGTCCCACTATCCGTCGATGATGATGGCGTCAGGTGACGGCTTGAAGCTCTTGGACCCGGACGGCATCTTCGGCTTGCCGGACCAAAGTTAATCGGTCAGCTTGTCGCTGGTGAGTGCCGCCTTCCAGCGGCAGCGACGCCGAGGCGAAAAATGTATTGACATGTGGTAAAACAGCGAAGTAACTTTACGCGTTGCAAGCGTTGCGCTCGTCACTGGCTCCCGAAGAAACATTGATCAACATTGACGCGACATATCATCACAGACAACGCGGCCCACGCGATTCCGCCAGAATTTCCACTACTGCAGCTTTAAAGCAACCGTTAAACGTACAAAATATGAATAAATGAAAATATTCCAACTCTTTTCACGGCAATTATTCCACCGTACGTAGCACCACAGCAGCGTACACATATACGCTGCACAGACTCCATAGAAACAATCGACGACAGTAAACTATAAGTACGTAAATTATATGCATGCCTATAGAGCAAGAGCCTAAAAGAGCTCCTGCAACTGCCCCCCTCACCCGAAGAGTGGGAAAAAACGTTGCGATGTCCAGAGCAGGCCACTCAGTCCAGGCTGGCGGAATGGACGGCGACAGCCGCGGCCCCTTGTGCCCTGACCAAGCATCCCCCCATGTCCTGGCTGCCTTTCGCCCCTTCCCTACTACTCAATAAAGTTGTTTCCTCCTACTTTCCGTATATAAAGTTCAGATTAGGTGCGAGGAAACCAGCGAAACTCAAAAACAAGGACGAAGAAGAAGGCACATTCAAGCACGCACCATTGCCGGCGATGGTGTGTGCTTGAATGTGCCTTCTTCTTGGTCCTTGTTTTTGGGCTTTTGAGTTTCGCTGGTTTCCTCGCACCTAAACATGAGCCAACCGTCCCAGCTTTTCACGCTTCTGAAGTTATAAAGTTCAGACTTGGCAGAATGAGGATTAATCCGTTGCGCAACCAGGCTCAGAAGCCGGTGCGCTAGAGCGGCGTTCTGAAGGTCGGCATTGTTTTTCCGTGCGAAATTTGAGCGCTCCGCACTGCGCTCACGCCGTGAGCCACAGGCCATTCCGTCAATCATGCATGGAAGACTTCACGTCATTCGTTCTGTGACTGCATCTATTTACCCTGCTGTATTTTTTTTTGTTCTTGCGTTTTTCTGTAAGTGCACTCACGCCCAGTTTTACACACTCATACGCAATACACGTAGGACGGGAAGCGTAGATATAAATGGCTCATCGTCGACCTGCCACCTCACCGCAGTCGTGGCCTCGTGGTAAAGTGTCCGCTTCTGCTGCGGGAGGTCGCGGGTTCAAATCCCGCTGCCGCCGGATACCCACCGGTCTCTGTAAAATTGGGCACAAGCGCTCCCCCGGCCCGGCACGCACTTTGGCTTGTATTCAGGGTTGATGACGCTTGGGAAAGGAGCCTGCGCCAAAAAGCCCGTCACAAGGCGATTGTGAGCACAACACGGAGACCCACTCGAGCGAAGGGATCGAGTGCCTCTGTGGCGGTCCGTCTGGTGTCTTAGCGAGTGCGCGCAGCCGTTGAAATGTCCGGCTCCCACACGCAACTTTGCAGAGAACGTGGACGGTACACTATGTAGTACGTCCACCAGAGCAGCATGGACGCGGTACCTGCTCACGCGCGAAGCCTGACTCTTCTGCGATGCGCGGTGTGCCTGGGCGGGTCGCACACCAATGCGGCTCCTTTCTTCTTGTACTTTGACTTTGTTTTTTGCTGTTTCTTGGGCTGCGACCCGCATGTTCACTGGCAAAAATTTCTGTAGATCACTAACGTTGCAGGGGGGAAGGGGGACTTCGCGCGAGGCAGTCACCGCGTAGTTGGGTATGCCGCATCGTTTTCGTTTCGAGCCAAGTATGACAATGTGGATCGACGTCTTCTTGCAAGTTCAGCAGTTGTGTGAATATCGTGGCCTTGCCTGGCACGTCGGGCACAGTGGCGTGGAAAAGGTATAGCTTATTGACCCAGTCACGATGGTACGTTACGTTTTGACACACTGCGCTATTGAATTCAGGAAAGAAGATGAATTTTAAGGGATCGTTTTTGTTTGTTAGATACAATATTAATGAGAACTAACACACAATAATGCCAAGCAAAGTATAAGGGATGTAATTTGTAATAATTGGAATATATGTGAAGAAAGTACAGTGGACGAAAATATAACTTGCTGCCGACAGGAACCTGCGAGTAGCTGGGTATGCCGTATCGTTTTGGTTTCGAGCCAAGTCTTACGATGCGGATCGACGTCATGGAAGTTCAGCCGTTGTGCCAATATCCTGGGCTTGCCTGGCACGTCTGACACAGTGGCGTGTAAAGCCTACAGCTTTCTGTACCAGTCAGTTTTTTTCGAAACGAACTGTTAACGGCGTTCGTTGGCGTATCCCTGGAGGTACGAGGAACGTATTATCTGATTGAGTCGTAGAGTTAACTATATATATTAAATTATTACACAATTTTAACACGATTATTACACGATTTTACACGAATTTTAAGGAAAAGGGGCACGAAATAACACCGCACACACGAAAAGATGGACACAGGACAAAGCGCGTCGTCGTGTGTCTATCTTTTCTTGTGTGCCGTGCTATTCCGCGCCCCCTTTTAATGATGAGCCAATACCAACTCGCCCAACTTTTTATTATACTGAAATTACTACAATTAGCCATCACGACGGTAAGTTACGCTTTCGCACCCTGAGCTATAGAATTGCACAGCGTACAATCATGGGCGAAGGCAGGATTTCGTCTTGGGGGTGCACACCCGTGATGTATAACGGCTTGGGGAGGATGGGGGGCGTGGAGAATGGCATATACCCGTGTACCACGAGCCGGGGTATATGGGTATGCACACAGGTGCCTGACAGTTTATATCTACCCAGGAACGGCGAGAACAGACATTGCTAATATAAACGCGAGAGCGTTAAGAAAAACCGACACCGGCAGCGTTGACCCGACGAATGCCAAGATTAAAAATTAGGATCTCAGCAGGAATCAGACGCAAGCATTCTGCGTGGCAGACAGGTATTCTACCACCGAGCCACGCCAGATATAGAAACTGCTTTGGAAAAAGACCTTATGCAGGCATAATGTCGGTGCAACGACTTCGTCAATTGTGGTCTAGTTTTCTAACAAATAATAAACACTACATATGTACCACGGTGGAACAATAAGGTAGGTGTAACAACTGGCCTCTAAACTCGGTAGACAATTCCCTGTGGTTGACCACTCTTTGCGAAAGATGGCGCGATACGTTGCAGGCGGTGCGTCGGGTCTCGCCTGCTTGCCGTGTGCGTATAAGGGAAGCGTAGCTGAATCGTTATGCATAGTGATAAAACTGGTTCCAGGGCTCATCTTTCCGTATTTTTCCTTTTTTGAAGCTCCGGTGATCGACTGCTCGTGCTTTGAAAGACGCTGAGCGAATGTAGGCGCGTACATATGGACGTCACGAAAACGGAGTTAGCCGGCATATCCGCCAGTCTGCCGTTTGTGGTACGGTAAATAACGCTGACTACGAAACGAAAAGCAGAAAAACACCTATACGAGCCCTCTGATCACTTGACAATGCCGATTAAATCCACATATATTTGTATAACAGGCACATGCTACACGTGTGCACCACATCTGGGATGATTTTGTGCTGTTGGAACGAAGGCGCGTTTTTAGTGCGGCGGCGTTGCTTTTGAGCAATTAAGAGTCAAATCTTTTTTTTTTTCTGCTTCAGTTTTTGCGTTGAATAACGGTATTGAATTTCCGTGTGGTCTGTTGATCCTCTAATTGTTACGTATAATGTTTGAACGACTGCAGGCTTCGGTACCCATATTAATTCCTTTCGCACGAGCCTACGATGCATTGGTTCGTACCTTCTTCAGTTGTAAGAGTGCCTGTAGGGTGTGTTCAGATAAGAACGTCGGTGCATGTCCGTCGACCCCCTGTAATTTCGCCGAAAAAAATATATTTCGTTGTCCGCGTCCCCAAGACCACAAAACCACTTTTAGTCTCGCGAAAAAAATTTCACCTTCCTTAAAAAATTTAGAAGTCTCCACTGAGCCGCAACCGCCTTTTTCGAATTTCGCGGAAATGGGATTTCGATGAGATGCCACAAAAAAACTATTGCAGATGTAGGTCTGACAAATTTTCTCTACACACTACATATTGTTTAAGTTGACGAAACATTATTACTTTGCAGTTTTGATGCTGTTCTTTCAAGAAAAATATTCGCAAAATCGGCGCAACGTTCAATAATGCTCAAATTTAAGATTTTTTTTTCTCCGCGCGTATAAACGCCAGACTTGCCAAAATTTTTGAGAACATTGCCATATGTTAGCTTAACAAATGGGCTGAACGAAATCGCTGAGAGTGACTTCAAACGTTAACCAGAAATGTTCAACTGAGGACAAGTCTCTAAAAATGCAATATTTCGAAGGTCATTTAAAAAAAAACACCATCTTCGATTTTCTTTAAACTCTTCATAACTAAAGCCAAGCACGTGTTCTAACTTAATCTGTAAAAACATGTTGTATTATTTTTGTGAGGTAGGAGTTATGAAGCACGAAATGTGGCCAAATTCACGTAAACTGAGTAAGCACAACATTGAGCGAGCATGGAGCAATAATTTCCATTATCATTGTTTTTAGGTCGTGAATGTGTTCTGTGGATTGACGGATTGACAGAAAAAAAGAGGAGCAGTTGGTTCTGAAGAACAAATTATTACTACATTTTACGCAAATAAAAAAAAACTTCAACATGGGTCCCAGCTACTGAGCATGCCGCGATGCTGAGTCACGCGCTTCGCAGGAATCGCTTTCAAAATCTTTCGCGCATGCGAGCCTGCCTACGGCTCACAAAGGAGGTGGCTGGAGAGGATCCACGGCTGGATGTTTATCGCTTCCCATGGCACGTCGGTAATGTGATAACGCAGACGGTGCGTGGCGGCACAAGCGGTGCTTCTGGAGCCCGACCGCGCTCCCTAACAAAAAAAAAAAGAAAGAGCATAAACAAGAAACAGCTCAACTCGCTTCACAAAGGTCGAAGTAGTAAGAGAACGTCGGCTTTCACTTACGCTCGTCGTCGACAACCCGGCAGCCCTCTGCTGGTCGACGAACGTGAGTACACGTGCGCGTATTGCAGTCACCTGATATTGATGGCCACGTTGTGGAGCTCAGAGCGAGCGTTTTGCGCTGACTACCTGAAGAGGCATAAGAAGAAGATTGCCTACAAGCGGAACTTTCGATGTGTGAAAGACTTGAATGTCGCCTTACTAAGGAAGCGCATGCCAGAAGAAGCCTCATCCATCAGAGAAACCGACATTTTGTGCCAGAACTCTTTCAACCGCTTCAAACAGATTGCTGTAGTGTCTCCGATGCATCTCATTCTGACGAAAATTTTGTTCCCGAACAAAGTGCTGTCGAGGAGCTAAACGTATTCGTCAAGACAACCGACGTAACACCCCTGAAAATTCCGGCGAAATTGAAAGCACATTGCCGAGTGTCCTACGCCAAGCGTAAGAAAGCGGAGATCGAGGCTGCTGTGTCGAGGACAATTTCTGCTGGCCTTACAGCAGCGTACGGCACTACAGAGGAACCTGGTCCTTCAGCGGAAACCTGCAACACGTGTCGCGAGTGGCTGCGCAACCTAAAGGACGCGTTCGACACCTGCGAATCATATCATGAACGCTGCCGCCTCCTGACATTGCTCCCTGTGAACCTTTCTCATCAACAGATTCGAGAAATGATCCCATCCGGAACTCGGCACCTCATTGGGAAATCCAGAAAGTACAGAGACACCCATGGGGTGTGGTCAAGTCCGGACCTCTACACCAGATCGAAACTGAACCCAGAAGACATACAGGCAGCAATGAAATACTACACTGAAGATGAGCTCAACTGCACCCAACAAAGCCCAAACAAGAAAGATGTCATTGCAATTACATCTAAGGGACAAAAAGAGTACATTTCAAAACGGCTGATGACCAGGTCCATTCGGGAAACATTTCGTCTATTTAAAGCTGCTCACCCTGACACAGGTATCGGGATCACGAAGTTCTCCTCCTTGAGGCCGAAATGGGTTGTGTGCACTGCGCCTCACGAAGTTTGCGTCTGCGCATACTGTGGAAACGCTAAGCTAAGTGCACGGGCCTTAGAAATAGCCACTGGTCAGAAGAAAAGCGTCGAAGACCTTCGTGATTTGACCGTTTGTAAACCGCCGTCCAGACGGTGTTTTCTATCCTTGTGTGACTCGTGCCCCACCTCAAGTTATTACAGCGCCTGATCTAGGGATCCCAGAAGAAGAGGAAGTTGTGTTCGCAACCTGGCAGAAAGGAGATTTGGTCAAAAAGAAGTAAGTCCGGACGATTTTGTGCAACACCTTCAACAGTGCTTAAAAAAAGGGTGCCGCACGAGTACATTCGGCGCGTCCAGGGCAGAGCCATTAGCGAATCAAAACAATCCCTCGACAAAGGCTGCGTCCTCTTGCATTTTGACTTCGCAGAAAACTGGACCGTAGTTCTGCCGGGAGAAGTTCAGTCATATCACTGGCAAAAAACCCAAGTCTCCATCTTCACATGCGTCGTCACGACTAGAAAAGGAACCCGCAGCTGCGCTCTTATAAGCGATGACACTAGCCACGACTCCGCCCACGCATGCTACGCTCTCGCAAAGGTGCACGAGTGGCTCGAGGGTGTTGCTCCTTTATATGCACATGTTACATACGTCAGTGATGGTGCCCCGAGCCATTTCAAGAACAGGTACCAGCTTCACGAACTTACAGCTACCAAATACGCCTCGGTGCAGTGGCTATTTTCCGCAGCGGGGCACGGCAAGAATGCTTGCGATGGAATTGGGGGCGTCGTAAAGCATCACGCAACCTTACACAACCTCCGCAGCTCCGCCACATCAGTTATTAAGTGCGCGAAAGACATGGTGGATGTTCTCAACACAAATCTACAGAATGTGACGCTGATTCACCTTCCAAGTTCTGACTTGAAAGCATTCAGGAATCGAAAACAAAGGAGTGGCAGAGCATCCGTCCAGTGCATGGTATTCAGTCGTGGCACATGTGGCAGTGGACGCGCGTCAGCCAAGAGCGCAACGAATTGCTTGTTGCAAGAACAGCCGAATGTCCAAAGAAGAAAGTGCCGGATTAGACGCTGCTTTTCAGCTCATGAAACAAGAATAACACCACAGCGGAGCTTCTTCAGCTAAAAATGATTCTCTACAAAATGAAAAACGTTCATTACAAAATCAGGTTAATTTTATTGAGTGACAACCATGCCTCGTGTAAAGAAGCAGGAAGTATCGTTCCGAAGAACGCAGTGATACAGGCGTAACAAAGAAAACATGACACTGAACGTCACCAACAATAATGCACCTGCTAAGTGTAAAAAGTGTTGTGAACTCTTGTGGGTGGTACTCGCATGACCACGGCTTTTTACCACGGTCACCCTGGGTGCCACTAACACCTAGCGAAAGGCGCCCCCCTTGCCGCATGTAATTAAGATCACAAGGTTGCTTCACCAGGAGCAAAAAACACAACTGCTTCAGGGACGTGAGTGACTGTCTAACTTGTCTGACTATGACTTGTGACTCTGACGCCCTGTGTATACATCATGGGTAATGTTCCTTCCGAGAGCACGACTCGACTACATTTCTAGAAATCTCGCGGTTAGTCCTTACGTATGGACCAAAATTTCGACGCGTGCACGCACGCACATGAACAAATTTGCGCTTTAAGGCAACTCATTGGTTTTCTCTGTCAAGCTCTTGTCCCTCGAGCACAACAGAACACATTGTGGACCTAAAATTAATGATAACGGAAACTATTGCTCCATGCTCGCTTCTCTTGTGGTTACTCTGTTTACGTCAATTTGGCCACTTTTCGTGCTTCCTAACTCCTACCTCACAAAAATAATGCAACATATTTTTACAGATTAAGTTAGAACACGTGCTTGGCTTTAGTTATGAAGAATTTATGTTGTTTATGCTCTTTCTTTTTTCTTTTTTGTTAGGGAGCGCGGTCGGGCTCCAGAAGCACCGCTTGTGCCGCCACGCACCGTCTGCATTATCAGATTACCGACGTGCCATGGGAAGCGATAAACATCCAGCCGTGGATCCTCTCCAGCCACCTCCTTTGTGATCCGTAGGCAGGCTCGCATGCGCGAAAGATTTTGAAAGCGATTCCTGCGAAGCGCGTGACTCAGCATCGCGGCATGCTCAGTAGCTGGGACCCATGTTGAAGTTTTTTTTTTATTTGCGTAAAATGTAGTAATAATTTGTTCTTCAGAACCAACTGCCCTCTTTTTTTCTGTCAATCCGTCAATCCACAGAACACATTCACGACCTAAAAACAATGATAATGGAAATTATTGCTCCATGCTCGCTCAATGTTGTGCTTACTCAGTTTACGTCAATTTGGCCACTTTTCGTGCTTCATAACGCCTACCTCACAAAAATAATACATGTTTTTACAGATTAAGTTAGAACACGTGCTTGGCTTTAGTTATGAAGAGTTTAAAGAAAATCGAAGATGGTGTTTTTTTTTAAATGACCTTCGAAATATTGCATTTTCAGAGACTTGTCCTCAGTTGAACATTTCTGGTTAACGTTTGAAGTCACTCTCAGCGATTTCGTTCAGCCCATTTGTTAAGCTAACATATGGCAATGTTCTCAATAATTTTGGCAAGTCTGGCGTTTATACGCGCGGAGAAAAAAAATCTTAAATTTGAGCATTATTGAACGTTGTGCCGATTTTGCGAATATTTTCTTGAAAGAACAGCATCAAAACTCCAAAGTAATAATGTTTCGTCAACTTAAACAATATGTAGTATGTAGAGAAAATTTGTCAGACCTACATCTGCAATAGTTTTTTTGTGGCATCTCATCGAATTCCCATTTCCGCGAAATTCGAAAAAGGCGGTTGCGGCTCAGTGGAGACTTCTAAATTTTTTTAAGGAAGGTGAATTTTTTTTTTCGCGAGACTAAAAGTGGTTTTGTGGTCTTGGGGACGCGGACAACGAAATATATTTTTTTCGGCGAAATTACAGGGGGTCGACGGACATGCACCGACGTTCTTATCTGAACACACCCTGTACGTCATCACCTGACTTGTGCTTTCATTTGCGTTAGCCGGTTTCGCGTTACACTGGCATACTAAAGCAGTTTCTGTAAATGGAATGAGACGTGGTTATAGAGGTTGTGCGCGCGTAGCAGACTTCAGCCCCTTGAAGCATTTTCTATATTCTTGCCAAAGAGTGCGTTCACAGTAATGGTAATGGTATAAAAAGCGTTCAAATTCAAGTGATGTGATTTCTTTAGAAAACCTATTCAGCCACTCAAGTTCATGATTTTTTAGTGGTATCGACTCTTGATACAGCTGCTTATACAGAACAGGGACGAAATTGCAGGCGTGACTTCTGTAGATGCATCGAGTGTGCGTACAAAGAGCTGTAGAATAAGCAAAATGACTGAATGAATGAATGAACCAACTTTATTTAAAGTCCGGGAGAGGCGGGGGCAAGAGGGGATTAACCCCTGTCCCGTACCACTCTCCGTCGATGATTATGGCGTCAGGTGACGGCTTGATGCTCTTGGACCCGGACGGCATCTTCGGCTTGCCCGACCATAGTTGGTCGGTCAGCTTGTCGCTGATGAGTGCCGCCTTCCAGCGGCAGCGACGCCGAGGCGAAAAATGCATTGACATGTGGTAAAACAGCGAAGTACCTTTACTCGTTGCAAGTGTTGCGCTCGTCACTGGCTCCCGAAGGAACACTGATCAACATTGACGCGACATATCATCACAGACAGCGTGGCCCACGCGATTCCGCCAGAATTTCCACGACTGCAGCTTTAAAGCAACCGTTAAACGTACAAAATATGAATAAACGAAAATATTCCAACTCTTTTCACGGCAATTATTTCACCGTATGTAGCACCACAGCAGCGTACACACATACCCTGCGCAGACTCCATAAAAACAATCGACGACAGTAAACTATAAATACGTAAATTATATGCATGCCTATATAGCAAGAGCGGTAGCAACGCTAGATCAAAAAGCGTCAGAACCGATTGGCTCATGGCAGATAGCATGGTTGTAGCTTGATATTTAATGCAAAATCTTTTTGCATCAGCCGCGTGTGCTGGGCAGCCAGGGAAATTTATCGGCACGGAGTCCTTCTACAATGTCGCCCGTAGCGGCAGTTTCATCAGGACGTGTTCTTTGTATGTGCCGTCCATTCTGTGCACACGAGTTCGGGCTTGAAATGTCCTTCGTAGAAAAAATCGGTCGCCTCAAGGACTTGATCCTTCTTCAGGTTGTACGCCTTTAGTTAATTGTGCAGATCGGCGTATTTTGGTGCACAAAACGAGAACTTTCCCTTGCACATCTTGTACCCCGTATTGCAGCAGGTACAACACATTTTCTCCCCATTATGGACTACAGAGCGCGGCGCTTTCCGGCAAGAACGCGCGCAAAATTCCAATGTGCTCAATTTTTTCATTTGCTCAATGCGCTAGAGAGAGAATAAAACGTTTAATTCATGTTCTTGAGAAGATCGGTGAGTGGGATCCTTAGTCCGGGATCCCATTGGCGCGGGCCGCTGTCCTCGCACGTTTCACGAGGGCCTCTTGGGACTTCGGATCCGAGATGGACAGAGCTGCCTTTTATGTTTAGTTTTCCTCGCTTGCATGGGTGGATTGTGCGGACATTCCCATACCATGTGGTACAGGGTGGCTGTTTTATTGTCGCAGAACCTACACTGTGGTTTGTGTGTCGGGATCTATCTTAGTACGTATGGATTTGGGTATGACAGTGTCTGCAGGCGACGCCACGCTACCTGCGTTTCCTTACTGAGGTTCGGCCCCGGAGGCGGAAGTTTCCGTCTTTGGAGTCTTTGGTGTTGTAGAATTTCTGTGTATGTGAGAAGCGGGTCCATACGCATAGCCGAGGGTGGGTGCGATACGCCAGTGTCGGAGGTCCGGAAGAGTAATTCTCGGGCCGAGGTGTGGGCGAGCTCATTGCCTCTAACTCCGCAGTGGCCGGGTACCCATATTAGCTGTTTCCATTCTCCCTCTGAGAGTGGGGACGATAGCTGTGTGAGGATTCGGTGTGCGATGGGGCCAATGTGGCCTGTGCAGAAATTTCGGTAGGCTGCTTGTGAGTCTGTCAGAACGAAGGTGGATCCGGGGTTTCGTAGGGCGAGGGCGATTCTTCCATGCTAGTTGCGTCTGTGTCCTGGGCTGATATACAATCTATCTGTTTTCCTTGATGAACGACGCTTGCCGTGTACTTGCCGTTCACTGGTCCAGCTGCATCGACAAAGAAGGCGCCCTCAGTGTCTGAGTATTTGTCGTGAGCCTTGGCCCGTGCCCGACGTCGATGTTCGTGGAACTGTGGATGCATGTTGCGTGGTAGTTTTTTGATGATGAAGTCCTGCCTCCATTCATGCGGGATACGTTGTTTCCCCCTCCTCTGAATGGGGGCTTCGATGCCAAGTTCTGATAGCGTTTGCCGTTCCGTTCTAGTTATGCCCAGGCGCATGACTTGATTCGTGTGGTGTGCTTGGAATAGTGAAGCCCCATTTGAAGCAGACGGTCCGTGAGTGTCCACGGGGGAAGGTTCAGAGCCTTCTTGAGAGTAACACGTATCACTCGGTCTATTTTATGCTCGTCTGCTTTCAAGACTCTCAGGTAAGGGAAGCTATAGGTGATGCGACTGATGACAAATGCCTGAATGAGTCGCATTATGTCATGTTCTTTCATCCCTCTTCGTCGATTGGCCACCCGACTAATCATGCGAGAAATTTGAAGACAGGACGTTTTTAGTTTCTGTATGGCAAATGAGTTGTTACCCCGATTATTGAAGTGGGCCCCGAGAATTCTAATGGTTTCAACCTCTTGAATTGGGGCTCCATTGAGTTGTACATTGAGGGTGTGTTGTCGGATGCGTTATTTCTATATACGAGAATTTCGGATTTAGTGGGGGAGCACTCCAGACAACACTTGCGCCCTATCTGCTCTACGACGGAGGCGGCCTGTTGGAAGGCTTCTTCTATCTGGCCCAGGTTGCGAGAACGGCTCCAAATCGTGACGTCATCAGCATAATGGCGTGGCGTACTTCCGAAATTTGATTTAGGGCCTCCGCGAGGCGCATGAGGGCAATATTGAAGAGGAGCGGGGAAGGAACAGCTCCTTCGGGCGTACCGAAATCACCCATGGTGATGGGTTGCGATTTAAGGTCCCCTATGCGGATAGTGACCCGTCTGTCTGTAAGAAAGTCCCGCACATATGCATATAATTTTGGACCACACTTGAGTTCACGTAAGTTTTCCAAAATAGTGAAGTGCCGCACGTTGTCAAAGGCACCCTTGAAATCAATTGCAAGAATAGCCCTTTCCGTTTGAGTGGTTCCGCTGGGTCGGTTAACGATTTCATGTTTTAGTTGCAGGAGGATCTCCTGCGCTGACAGACAGGGACGAAAGCCGTACATGGTGTCAGGCAGGAGATTCTTTTCTTCTATATATTCGGTTAGCCTGATTTGTATTGCCTTCTCCATCACCTTACCAGTGCATGATGTGAGAGATATGGACGGAGGTTATCAATATTGCGCGCTTTGCCGGCTTTCGGGATGAAAGTGAGCTCGGCCGATTTCGACTCTCTGGGAAGCGATCCGGCGTCCCAGTACACGTTCATTTTATCTACTAGCAATTGTGTCATGTCATCGCTTAGGTTAAAGAAGAGCCCTATCGATACATCATCGGGTCACGGGGCGGTGCCTTTCCTCATGCTTTGCATCGCCGCTTTAACTTCAGCGACCGTAAACAATTTTGAAAGTTCCGGATTATCAGGGCCGTCATACAGGAGTATAGGTGTGTGATCCCGCGCGGTGTGGAGGTACTTCGACTGTAGGGCACGGAGTAAGTTCGCGTTGTCGCCAGGGAAGCCGTGTATAACCCTCTGAAAGCTTCTTCTGGTCGCGCCTCTGGTAGAATCTGGGTCAATGAGGTGGCGCAGGAGATGCCAGGCAGATTTGGTATGAAGAGATCCCGTAAGGGAGTCGCATTTCGAGAACCAGTTTTTTTTAGCTAGTCCGATTGCGTATTGCTCTGCCTTAGTAGTGGGGCAGCAATACGCGTCCTGAGTTTGCGATTGAGCCTTTGACGTTTCCAGCGTCTTGTGAGTTGGCGCCTGGCATCCCATAATGCAAGAGATGGGTATCGATTGCTGGTGCTTCGGTTGCAGTTGCGATTATTTTGGTAACCTCGTTCTTGAGTTGCTGTAAGGTGTCGGCCCATTCAGAATATGATGTGGGAGTTTGATGAAAGGGAAAGTTTTCTGTCTTGCGGAAAACAGCCCAATCTATTAGCTTGACTATCTTTTGAGGTTTCTTGTGTCTGCCATACGATAAGGACGTGTGAATGATGAAATGATCGCTACCGAGGTTCTCCTGCGAGTTCCACCAGCGTGGCTGAGGAAGGTTGATACCCATCGTTAGGTCGGGCACATGTCCCTCGAAACACGTTACCCGTGCGAGTGGGGTAGGCTGGCTCGGTGAGGAGAGTGATACCCTCAAGAGCCATGAGATCATACAGTTTTCGTTCCTTTGATGTCCTCCTGCGGATAACCCCAGGAGGAGTGTCGGGCGTTAGTCCCCTACTATAAGCAGGGGAGCATTTAGAGCTTGTTTCCTGGCTTTGCGGAAGATTTCGATGAAGGTTTGCTTATGCGACTTGGGTCGACTGTATATGTTAAGACGCATACAGGTGGCTGGGCGCTTGATAGGCAGAAGTCGTATGAAGGCGTACTCAAGCTTTTGATCACGGGGGTCGAGGTCTACCGTGAGCGCAGTGCAGCTGTTGTGTACTAAAGTGCAGACCGATGTGTTGTGTTTGTTAACATGTTGTGTGCGACGAAAATCTGATATCGGGGACTATGGTATCCTGTAGAGCTATGATGTCGGGTTTGTGATCGAGCGCACCTATGTATTAGATGCGAAGTATCTTAAGGCGGAGCTCAATCCAGTGGTGGTGCTGGTGGTGGTGGTGTGCGGCGTCACCACTCTTACTGCGCATGCGCATACCACCCCCACACCTCCTCTCCCCTCCCCCTCACCATTCCCCCTGTCCTCTACCCCTCTCCCCTTTTCCTCTCTCCACTCCCCCTCTCCTCTCCCCCTCTCGCCTTCCCCTCTCGCCCCCCCTTTCCACTCTTCCTCTGAAACGCGGGCTAGACATGCCGAAATTCTCTCCTGCGCGACGCTGCAATGAGCTCGAGCGCATGCGCGTCCCCTCCCCTTCTCTCTCCTCTCCTACGCTGCCTCCCTCTCGCCCACCTGTCGACCGCGTTCTCCGCTCGCCCTGTGAGAATTAACGGCCAGGCTAGATGGAAGATACGACGCGCGTAGCGTCCTTCTTCGCGTTCCACGACGCGAGGTCGTAGCATGCCCAACGAACGCCAACGGAACGCGATCGTGCAAGTGCCCCGGCTTCGCATCGGCTCACGGTCCCCTTCAGCGGGAGATGGTGTAATTTTAACGCGGTAGCGTTAGAGAGCTCGTGTCGCAGAAATTCCGCTGTCGGCGTCGGCACCGTTGGTTGTGAGCGAAAAATCATCCGTGAGCGAAAAATCGAGAAAGTAGCAAATAAAATAAACGATAAAATCTTCGGTCCCAAGGAGGATCGAACCCGGGCCGTTCGCGTGGCAAGCAGGTGTCTTGCCACAAAGCCACGATGTTGCTTGCAGCTGCTTCGGACAAAAACACTACATAAATGTCATGTAGTGAAAGGAGTTTCGACGCATTTTGTTCGGCAGGTGTCACGACGAAAACGAGCCCATACGGTAGGCGCATTCGCGAGGCCATCAAACTACGTCGAAAAACGCCGGGATAGTGCAGCCATCGCCGCTAAATAAATACACGAACTTTCAAACAGCTCTAAAAATGGACAACTATGTCCATCTAGAGGAAAACATATCAAGCCAACGCAGCAAACGCTAGATAATGTGCTGCCATCTGTGAGGCATTGTGAGAAATATGTCTCGACTTTTCATGGCATCCGAGAGGGCCGGCGCGCGGCGTATATCTTGGAGGCCATGCGACTCTTGCTTTAGATCGAAAGCCGGTAAAATTCGCGCGCGCGCGTGCGTGCGTGTGTGTGTGTAACAATACACAAATAAGTATGCACTTAGTGGTTGAAGTGCGCACTAGGGGCCGGATTTCGCTATCGCGTTCAACTCTTAAAGGCGAAGCTTAAGGGTCCTCCAATTTTTGTAGCAGCGATGCCGCCTTACGGCGAAAGCTTCTGCAGTTCCACTGCATTATGTTTAGGCTTTGAGGGAGTTGCGCCATCATGGGTTCGAAGATGATGTCTCTTCCGAGTCCCCGGTTTTATACGCTGTCGCGGAGATATCGCGGCGCCCCGTGAGTAGCTTAACGGGTGTTCTTCCGCGCCCCTGTTCCAGCTGTGAGGCGCTGCGTTTGTATTTGCAGGTGAGGACGTCTAGTTCGAGTAGCTTGGGTTGCACAGCTTCCTTGATTGACGTCAAGCTTTGTTCCTGGATTTGTTGTATTGAGGACGAATGTTGGTCCCGTATTTGCTGTAGCTCCTCGCTGATCTCTTGTTTTATGAGTGGTGTGAGCATCTTGACAACTGTAATAACGATTTCTTCAATCAGGTCTTGGTGAGGTTTTCCGCCTGAATCAAGCGAGGGAGCCTGAGTGTCTGTTTCCATGGTTCCCGTTGTGGGTTGAAGCTGGGTTGTGCTGGGTGGCGGTTGACTTGTTGTCTGTGACTTCAGTACTTGTTCTAACTGCTCAATGCGCTAGATAGGGTCACAACAACCGATGCCATCTATCCTCGAGAGCCGGCAACTACAGCGGGAGTGTCTCATGCCCTCTTCACAGCGCCGCCACACAGTACGCACACGTTTATTTCTTCCACCTTGACACGTACTTACTTATATGATACAGGCGTCATGTCGTGTTAACGTCGATTGTGGTTCCAGAATTGCCTCCGATTTAACGCAGTCTTTAATAACATTTGTATTTCTATGATTTAGCAAGCTATATTCAAACGCTGCTCGACCCCGGAGGAAAGCGCTAACGAAAGTGATGTATGATATTCACATCATCACACCGTAGCGTGCACTTCGTTTCGTTAACACAGACGTCTGTGCTCTAACGTGAGTACTGATACTACGTCAGGCCATATCATATAGGCGTCAGTGTAGTCGGCGTGCCCGGTAAGCCCACGATGCGCGCACAACTCTTCCATTTACAAAAGCACGTCGATCCACCTCGTAACCCTTGGCTCCAGGCCAAGAAATGCAGCGTAGAACCACTGGATGCCTGTTTCGATCGGACATGACACTGGTTTCTACAAGGTGTGGGATATGCCGAATTTTTCGCACTGATATTGGCGTTGAAAGTTCAATCGTCCACGTGGTAAGAAGTCGAAGCGCCAGCGGTATGTACACGCTCGAAAGTTTCATCATTACAGCGCGTCATTAATTTCTTTACGCTTGAAAATGCCCTACTGAAAAAATTGGCCGGGTATCTGCGTGCTTCGCTGCAAATGTCGTTGAAAGACGATAGAGGAGGCGCTGCGTTAACGCTGCGTGAGATATGGACGTCGTCTGGCAATACGCCGGGAAACATGAGCTTGTGCAGAGGCCACAGATGAAGGAAAGTTCTTTCCTTCCTCCGTGGCAGAGGCCTTTCGTCAGGCGTGCATTGTGTGGCATTTTTAGCGCAGCCGCATTTCTAGCGCAGCTTAAGAAACTAGGGTCATTAGAATTACGTATCTATGTATTGTTCTAGTAAAGGAACACACCACCTAATACCTACATAGTGATCTTGCACCAAAGATATGCGTAATGTTTTCTTATTGATGGACAATGTACACAAGTATGAACCTAGCCAGCAGTTAAAAATGGCTAGGCGTTCGGCAAGTGGTTCCACTTTGGCCGGGAGGCTGAATCGGGTGACAGACAGACACACAGAAAGACAGTTCGACAGGCAGATCAAAATTTCTGCGTTTAAGTTCCCCAAGAAAGACTATCGTCTTTAAAAACGACATCGGCTCTATGCTGGCCCAGCGGGCATGGGCGACCTCGCCGGCCACGGCCCGAGCTAAGATGACAGAGTTGGGCCGACGTTGGGAGTGGTTAATGGCGGCCTTACACCGGCCGACATTTGGCTGCTGAAATAGGCCCAAGGCCGTATAGGCCGACCTTGTAGACATTAGGAGGTGCACGGATGGATTAAATATTCTTTTGTGAATACTCTAGCGCAATCTAGTGACAGCCGACGCTGAACGCTGAAAGAATAAATTTTCGCTCACCGAGAAATAATGCGCGCGGTGTACGAAAAAAAAACTTTTATGCGCTCTTTCAGATCAACTTCAAGGCACTCGATACGGCGGTAAGGTTAAACATTACTGCCCCGACGTGGGAGCAGCCGGCGTTCACCTAAGGGTGGATCTTCAAGACCCGAATAAAGTTCATCGTACCATATAGATATAATGCAATGCGGACTTGTCGCTGGCTCATAGTACCTGGTCAACGTCGTAGGTAGCAAAGCACGGCCCTACGGAGGACCAGGTTTGGTCGCCCGAGCATTGGGTGCCGACTCTTTCCCTATCATTTGCCGACTGTTGGCTGAACGTCTTAGGCCAACTCATAACCAGCGTAATTGGTTGCCGATCATGGCCCCACTTTGGGCCGCCATTGGTCGGCCAACAATACCGGTTGCCGAGCGCTGCCCAGTTGTTTACCAATACCATCGGCCAATTTCGGTCGGGTGTATAAGTCTACCGCGTGCTGCTATAAACCGACGTAATGCGCAAGGTCACATTAACACATGCAATAATGTGTACACCTTTTCACGCGAGAGAAGAAACACATCCATGCTAAGCTGTGGCACGGGAGTGGGCTGACGTCACAGCCTCGACAGTGCATTTTTGGGGGTTCCGCCTATTTAGCACAGCCCAAAGATAATTATGGGGCCACCCAGGTAGCCCTCTGCGAAAAGGTCGATTGGGGAGCTCCGTTTCAGCATGAAGAAAATGTCTGTCGTTTCCTTCTTTGCCATTTGTCTCTTTCCTTATTCAGGCTCAATCTGAGCAGCGCTTTGGCAAAAGGGTTGCGATGCACCACCTTGCACAATCTGCAGTATATATGCAGCCAGGCCCGGCCATGGCCAGGAAATTTTTCGGGTGGAAAGGGGGAAGGGGTAGGGACTGGCAGGTATCCGTGATGTGAAATGTTAATGCTCCTTTCACACAATCCTTCTCCACAAAAAAAAAGGATTTGGGCGCCATCTGTCGCTCTTACACCAAAACATTGGCGCTGTACTTTGTCTTAACGGCGATAGATGGCGAAACCGGCTGACATTACGTTGACTGTTCCTATTTAAGGCGAGAGCGTTAAAGAGCTCGTTTCGCAGGAAGTGCGGTGTCGGCGTCGACGTCGTTGTGAGCGAAAAATCGGCGTACTTTATAAGAGAAAAATCGAGACGGATGCAAAGCAAAAAATAATGAAAACATTTGGTTCGAGTGGGAATCGAACCCCAGCCTACTGCGTGGGAAGCTGCGGTTGTATCGCACAGCCATGCCATGGCTTGGAGGTGTTTCAGAAAAAAAACCTATACGAATGCCATGCAGTGCGAGGAGTCTCCTTAACGCATGCAATGTTGCGTGGCAACAACGTAGAATCGCGCCAAGCGTCAAGCGTGTGAATTGCACAATGAGTAAGCGGTTTGAAGGCCCACTAATTCAAAAGTGTTCAGAGATACTTAGTAATCATCCTGATCAAAGGCATCAGCAAAGTGCGAAGCTGCGTAGGTTCCCGTGTTGGCTTGTGGACGCGTAGTGGGTACTTCGTTAATTCGCAAAAAGTAGAATTATGGCGTAGTTGGCACTTGGCAAGTTATTTGCAATAGGCATTATAGGATAATATTAAACGGCCAGTGTACCTCGCACAGACGTTGCTTTCCTTGCAACAGGGTTGAGGCGTTCACTGAAAAGCGAAGCAGGCTAGCGATTGAGTAGGCGTTGCGAACGGGGCCCTATTACGCAATCGTGTTCTACTCTTGAAGCGAAACCCGATCGACCTCCAACTTTATTTTACACCGCACAGTTACCTGAAATAGTGGTTGTAGCCTGCGTCATACCTTGCCTCGCTTCGCAGGCGCTTCCTCTTTCTGGTTTGTTCGTACTTAACTTTCCTATGGTTAAGCACGACATGTAACCATAGCCACCTGCAATGGGCTCGCTGTTTTTATTGCTATCCCTGGCCTTGACCGCAACCAGGAATGTTAGCCAACTTGCCCAATGCCGCCGGTCTTCTGCATCGCAAACGATATTAAGTACCGTAGGGGTTATGGTCATGTATAGTTATCTGTCGCTTATTTATCCACAGAATAACTTTACTTCTATTTCATTATATTACGAGTACTTCATCGCAGGTGATCTTATCGCTTATTTTGTGGGACCTGTGTTAGAGATTGCATTTCATTAGTTGGCCTGTAAATAATTAAGCTGTCTTTTACAGCGAAAGCTTTTATGAGATCTTTTCAACGGCCGTTTTTGGTGCCGTAGTTGTCCGCCGCCGCCGCCGGCGTCCGTAACCGCTATCGCACGAAATAAGAAAAAAAAGGAAATAAGAAAACATTACCAGGATGGAACGAGGTTCAAAGCTGGTCTCTCTGCGTGGGAGCCCAGTGTTCTACCTCAGGGCCATGCATCTTGTGTATGCATCTTCTCAGAAACCTTAAGCGCTAACTGCGGCAGGGACAAGAGAGGGAGGAAACGACACCAGCGCTTTCTATCAACTGAAAGGTTTATTAAGCAAAATCGAACATATATACCCAACGAGAGCATGTCACCCGCTGCACCATAGAGTTTCCTAAAATTAACTAGAGGGGACTCTGGCGCCGCGATCGTTCAGCTTCCATGGGAATGATGGGTAGTACACAAATTTGCCTAGTCTTCGTGCTTGCGGCTTCAAACGTACTTGTGGCTTTGTTTATTGCTATGTTTTGGTTTTCTTTCGGATAAAAGAATGGATCGTTGTGAACTTCGTGACCAGATTTGAATCGCTGAGCCTAAAGAAGTTAAAGTGGCGAAGTGAAACTACTGACTTTTGCTGAAATTCGTTTTGCGACAAAGCGGATGTAGCCAACGCGGAGCTAAACGGAGCCGAAAGTACGAAGTTTAGACAAATTTGTGTACTACCCATCATTCCCATGCTGGCTGAAGCGTCATGCGTTGCAGCTCCCATAGACACTAGCGCCAGAGTTCCCTCTAGTAAGTATTGTAGGAAACTCTATGCGCTGCACAAGCGCGCCGTTCCTATAGGTGCAACACCAGCCACTATCACACCGTATCTGTTTACAAACACCTCTCCTTAAGCGGTGACACTTCCTTGCTGGAATACGTATATGATTAAACATACGAATGGGATCATACGTGTGCGAATGTTGGCGTTGCAGGGTTGCTGGCAACGCTGCATGTCGATGCGACAGCCCGCGGTATGTGACTGCGCATGCGTATGCGCAGATCCCTCGCGTTACGCTTCAGAAATGGCCTACATGCCGCGCGCTGAGGGGTGGAGTGTTTCCTTTTCCTTTCAATTACTTTGCTTTTGCGACTCGCTTGTAACTAACGGGAAGCAGCAACACTCGACTCTCTTCTGTGTTCACGAGCTTTTCGGAAGAAACCTCTGCTCAGAAATAATGTTGAACAAGAGGATGCGCTTCCGATACCAAGAAAAAATTTAGAGATGTTAGGCCAGCCTCGCACTGGTGGTGCCAAGCCTGAAGGAGCAGCGGAGCTGCTTGGCCCTCCTTAGCAAAACAGCCAATTCTAGTATAGAGATAGCCAATAGGCTTACATATAGTCATATGAGTGTAGAGAGAGGCAGTTAAACCTGGGAAAGCCAAGTCTCTATATTTCTTTCTCTGTTTCACCGTTTTTCTATTTCTCTCGCTCTTTCTTTATGTATGCGTATAGTTCTTTTTCTTTATTTCTAGCATTCTTCCTCTCTCTCTCTATCCTTTTCTCGTTCTCTCTTCATATCCACGCAATCATATGGTTGCCGTTAGGAATTGTTCTGCAAGCGTGTCTGGATAGCCAAGCGGTTACGACTCTCGCTTTCGGAGCATGTGTACCCGCGTTCGAATCCCGGCTCGCCAGGAAATTTTATTCAATTATATGGACAGTCTCGACGGGTTTTTACCGTCGCCGTTGCCGTCGCCGTCATGTCCTTCCGGTATGAAATCCAAATTGATAAGGTCCCCCCGCGCATTGGATGTTCCACCGCGGGTAAAAGCGTGCGAGCGGGGGCGACGAACGTGGTCGAAACAGAGATCAAACGAGCTGGCCCATTTCCTTCGCTCGGAGGGTGCATGTGATAACATCACCCCGCTCGGGAGGCCTGCCGTCGAAGCAGAGAGGAAACGCCCCGGCCGTCTTTAAAGACCATGAAAAGACACGAGATGGGGGCGGGGGGGGGGGTGTTCGCGCGAGGAGCCACTTTGAACTTTGAATCTAAGGGCACGGTTGCGATCGCTGGCGCGCGTGCTATCTCGAGAGCCATCACAGCGGGCAGCTCGTATACCCTTCTACGTGCTGCGCTCTCAACGCGAAGTGACTATGCGGAGAGCATTTCTCCCTGGAGCGGCCGTATTCTCTTACACTAGCGTTTTGTAGTTACGCGAGATCGAATACAAAACACTTAGCTGCCAGCCGCACTTCGTGTAACACTACAATTTGTTGCTATCGCATTCATTGCTTCGACTTTGCTGCGAAACTGTGGCTTTTTATTGTTATTATTTATTCTCCTCCCCTTCTCTACTCTCTCTCCTCCTTTCCTTTCTCCAACGCGTTGCCAGGCGACGCACGGTGATGTCAACGCTCGGCCAGGTCTTTCTGCGAACACCTAACGGCCTAACCTTCGGCTTAAACAGCTGCGCTGTTAAAAATGACAGACGACCCCGATCCTTCACTTAGGTGTCTCGTAGCGGCACTCGCGCGTCGGCGTTCGTGGGCACTGGTGTATTCCTTGGGTCAACTTCCCGTTTCGTCGTACTGGCGAAGCGGATCTCTGAAGTCACCTTGAAATAAGCGCGTGGTTTCTATCTACTCCGCCAGGTGTCGCAACTATGCCAGCTGCTCACAAGAAAGCCGTCTGCACTTTAGGTGAACCGAGTCAGTTAATTTCCATTAATTATTCTGAAACTTAATTGACCCTTATCATAAGCAAACGTATGCCCCGATATCATGTGTATCAAAACATAACTTTTAACTTAAACAGAACCATCGATTTCGTAGCACTTTTACGTTTTCGAAGACTTTTTCTGAATGTTTCCATAGTCAAGTCTGACGGAATCCCGTCTGGTCGGAGACAAACATAGTCAAATAAAGCAAGAACGCCGAACTAGGAAAAAGGCACAGAAAATTGAAAAAGACGCATGGGCTTGCGAACAAGGCGCCCGTGCGGGAGCCGAAACGTCTCTTTCAGTTTTTTTTAGGGGCGAAGCTCCTCTTAGTCTAACCTTGTCACGCGTCCGGCGTAAGGCGTAACCGGCAGTATCTCCCGAACAGTGTCTCCCATCACCGATCCTTTGCAAACTGCCCACTACATCGTCTTTGCACACATCCCACTATGATCCATCACCGATCCATTACTTGACCGACCATAAAGGCGTTATAATGAAGGGGGAACGGAAGCCACCTTTGCAAACTGCCCACTACTTCGTCTTTGCAAACATCCCACTACGACCCATCACTGATCCATCACTTCACCGACCATAAAGCCGTTATAATGAAGGGGGAACGGAAGCTACCACTTACGATTAATAAAATTTCTTGTATAAATATATACAGCGTTTGTCACGTCTTTGATGATGTACTGGGCTATCGCTTTGATTACTGCTGGGCGAAATCACTGAAGATTTCACGGTGTAACCACGATTGCTTCAGGAGCTTCGCCCAAGCTCTTCATCCATCACCCGTGGATATGCTGTGAATGTTTTTGGCTTTTACGTTGATCGCCGTGACCGGACGTAAGTGATTAGTAGAGAGGCAAGAGCGTCACTCGTTGCTCGTTACACTAACAAAATGTGTGGTGTTGTGGGACCAGTTGCGGTGCCTCATCACCCCTAAAACCTATTGTAGGCCCTACGTGGTGTCCTCGGTTCGCATGCGTGGTTTCGTGGGACCGAAAGCAAGCGTCATAACTGGGATGGTCGCATTGGTTCGCGTTATATTGACGTCACTAGGAATTTCCAAGTGAGACAACCCGGATATCAATCGCTCGTTTGTAACAGGAATTTCATGGCTAAACATGCCCTGAAATTTTATATTCGCCAGGGGTCTGCGAAAAGCTGACTGCGTTTAAGTACTGGTCCTACTTTATTCTCCAGCGTCCATACTAGCCGGATGTTGCAGGCCTGAATGCGGGGTTGTAAGTACTCACGGATTGAAATGAGACATCATTTTAGCCCCACTTGTCGGCGGCATTCAAGTGACTTTGAGTCAAAAGCCGGCGTCGTTATCCTGGCGTTCACGCGAGACCATCAGGGCACTTAAAACGGAACATCCGGCAACTTTAACGAGAACATACGGGCGCCCAAACGAGATAACCCGGGTATCGTTTTCTTTTGTGTTTTTCTTGGTTAAACGGCTGCTATGAGCAATTCCTCGTGGTAACCGAGTGTTATCGCTGTAAATCTGGCCGCAAGAGGTAATCTTGACCCTGACGCAAGTCTTCGAGTCAAAATTATGCCCATATGATGCAAACAGTAGACACTGCAAAAAAAGTACGTGCATTACTTAGCTCTGAAGCTTCGCTTTTCAAGCAGTGAGTACTGTACGGTGTAGTCGTAGGGCTGGACGCGATGTGATTAAATTTGGATGCAATAGAAGTTAAGTAGCATTTATTTAATGCGACGAGTATTGAAAGGCTCGGACTTTGATGATCTTCGTTTGATGATCTCCGCCACCATAGTTTTCTCTGTTTTTGCTGAGAATGAGTAATACTGAGCATGAATCTTATTTTCAGGTTGCCAGCTTAACCACCGCCATGCAGTGCGATGCAGCTGCCAATGACCTGACACTTTACGGACAGGCGTCATACGGAAAGACTCCGAACGCGCTGGCGCCGTAGGAACCGGTACCGAACGCCCAGGAACCGATTGTGCAGGCACCGTACGGACAGGCGCCATCCGGAAAGATTCCGAACGCGCTGGCGCCGTACGAACCGGTACCGAACGCCCAGGAACCGATTGCGCAGGCACCGTACGGACAGACACTGAACGCTCAGGCACTCTGCGGACCGACTCCATACGCACAGGGACCGAACGCCCAGGCTCCATACGGACAGACTGCGTTCGGAGAGGGGCCAAACGGACAGCAGTGCCAGCAGCTTGACTACCTGCCAGTCACCGAGGGTATGCCACGCAAAACAACGGTTCACTCTACGATTTGCGCAAGTCTTGATGGCCTATGCTGTTTAACGTAGACTTGCGAGTGCCACGTAAGAATGAGAAATTTCCAGTTTAGTTCGCAGTTAAAGACGAACTCCTGCGATCTCAGCACTATTTTTAATATACGTTACCTTACCCCCTCCACGGTGGTGTAGTGGTTATGGCGCTCGACCTGCTGACCCGAAGGTCGCGGGATCGCATCCCGGCCGCTGCGGTTGCATTTTCGGTGGAGGCGAAAATGTTTTAGGCCCGTTTACTTAGATTTAGGTACACGTTAAAGGACCCCAGGTGGTTGACATTTCCGGAGCCCTGCGCTACGGCGTCCTTCACAATCATATTGTGGTTTTCGGACGTTAAACCCCAGATATTATTAATATACGTTCTCTTGTGACGTATGTATTGGTGGCCTACCTTTTGACGCATATGCTGGCATGGCGACGTAATTTGTGACTGAACTCTTGTGACGTATGTGCTGGTATCGTTCATATGAAACGTAGGTACCGTTAGCGATGCTCCTTACACTGTTATAAAATTGACCTATTGTTCGTTAAAAGCTCGCAAACTACTGAACGTTGCGTTTTATATAACTTTTTCTTGACAGGTTATAAGAAGGAAAAATCGTAAGTACACCAATTTATCGTGATCCCTAGAATACGCAGGCATTGAAACCTTCAGAGCAACGTGGCTTTAATGGGGTTATGTGAACAGCTCAAACGTGTTAGTGCTTGTTGAGAGCAGTTAGGGTAAACTAGAGCATCCAAAAACTGGAGACGGCCGTGATGCTTGACTTAGATGCCTAAATTGAAATTGAGTGACTGAATTAAATATCGTTATAAAACACACAGCGTTAACAATTTTTTTGCAACCCAGTAATTGTAAAGTAGATGAAAGACATTTAGCTTTCACCCAAATGCTATCGGCTCCAAATGAAACCCGAACAGTGGAAAGTATTCGTAATGGTATACAGTCGAACGCTTCAATAACAATATCTCCGGGGAATCGATTTTTGTTCGTTCTCGTGAGAATTTCGTTGTCGCGGCAAATACAAAAAAATACGCACGCCTGTTACTTCGCACAACCAAAATTCATTTAAAGAATTCGCTTATCTTGCTCCGTTTCACGTTGCTTTGAAGGAGCTTGACGGCTCGAGCGTCACAGCCTAATGAGCTTTGCGTATAGCTCCGTTGTCGTCGCGTGGGCGCCGAGAAAAAGTGAACGATGCCAAAAGCATGAAGAACTTCGCGCAAACTTACTTGCCCGTCTTGCGTTTTGTTGCTTTCCTCACTGATGATCCTAGACTTGTCTTGAAGTGTCGTGAGCTTACGCGTTTTAATAGGAGGCGGCGTCTTTCCGAAAGGCCAAACAACACTGCGCGTAAGCAAAGCGGGGGAGATATCGTCGTGCACACAAAGACACGCGCCCCCGCCACAGTGGTCTAGTGGTTATGGCGCTCGACTGCTGACCCGAAGGTCGCGGGATCGAATCCCAGCCGCGGCGGCTGCATTTTTGATGGAGACGAAAAATCACAGCATATCTACGGAGTGAATGATGATGAGTGGGCGAAGCTGCGGAGGTTCATCGGTAAACCGTGAATCTTCCGTGAATTCTGCCCAGTACATCATCACCGACGTGAGATAGGGCGCGTTTATACTAAAGGTTCGATGAGTTATGACGACTTGCAGCTCACTTTAATTTTACATGTACGCTGTGAATTTTCATTGTTTAGAAAACCATTGCTTTAGAAAACATCTGGCGTCTTTCGTTAAGCAGCTGGCGTCTTTTCCTTTTGCTTTAAAAACATCTGGCGTTCTTCCGTTTTGCTTTTACAAAACATCTGGCGTCTTTCGTTGGTTTTTTTCATCAATCAACGGCGTTTTGAACAAAATTCTTATTGTTTAATCACGCACAGGAGAAATCTAACCAGGCACTACCTTGGAGGTAAAGAATGGCTGCTAATGGGAATGAGAGACAGAAGATGTCGGCTTTTAGCTACCGCTGCGAATTTTTTATTGTTCAACAACGCACAGGAAAAATCTCCCACCGGCACCACCTTGGAGGTCAAAGCGTAAGACTGGTTACGGACTACGACTACGACTACGAGGGACGAACGGGTGCCGCCTTAAGGAGCTTCGCCCCTAGAAGTTTGAGACCCTTGTACTTAGATTTAGGGGCACGTTAAAAAACCCCAGGTGGTCGAAATTTCCGGAGCCCTCCACTACGGCGTCTCTCACAATCATATCGTGGTTTTAGGACGTTAAACCCCGAATATATTATTGAAGAGACGCGCGGCTGCAAGCGTGTACACGATGTATGTCGGCATGACCTGACTTTAATGGGTGTCGTCACTTGAAACATCATATGCCGACGTAGTTGCCAACAGAGGCGTTAGCAAAAAAACTGTTCCTAGCGAAAAAAAAAGGAATTCTTGCTGCTATCATCATCGACAGATAATAAACAGGAATGGTCGCATCGACGGTTGTTGCACATTTCGAACTTACGGGTTACACTAGCTCATGGGTTGAAAAAAATGTGGCGGTTCCCGACCTCAAATTTCGTTATTGCGGGAGTGCTTTTTAAGATCTCTTCGCTGTTGAGAGGGGCCAAATGCATTCAATTCTATGGACGTTCGCCGAGGACGCTACATTTCTTCATATCCGCGAGAATTTCGTTTTTCAGGGGTTCAACTGTAGTGCGCGCCCTCCTGTCATCACCACTGACAGGCGCACGCATCTGCTTTGGCAGCACTGCGCATATGCGCGCCTGTCCATGATGACAACTGGACGGCGCGCACTATACCATGGCGAATGCTTGCGGCTGTTTCGGTTCCATTTAACGCCGATAGTACATAAATCGGTATCATTTTGATCGAAAGGCAGCACTAGAACGAATACAAAGGAACAAGAAGAAGACAGGACATACGCTGTGTGTTTTTGTTGTTCTTCTTAATCATCTGCAATTGTTCTAGCGCTGCCTTTCTATCAAGATGAACCCAAACCAACTTGCCCAACCATCTGCAATTTGGTATCATCTCTCTTGAGTTCACATAGAAAAATTATGGTATGCATTTTAGGCAGCACAAAGATGTTACTATGCTGTTAAGGTACTTCAAGATGAATAGACATAATCGAAAAGATTTTATAAGGCATTTCTCTTGAACTTACCGCTTAATCAATATTGTCTGTCTGTCGCAGAGGGCGCAGCGCTTGGATGAGCGTAACGATGGTCAGCACGGCCGTCCTGATCCTAATCGGCATCGTACTGGGCATGCTGGTGTTAACGGGCAACACAAGTGAGCGTTAATTTGTCACGGTGCAGCAAGACCCGTTGTGGTACAAGCTTAGCGGCTAAGGTGTCGCTCTGCTGAGCTCGTGGACGCGGGTTCGATTCCTGGCCAATGCAAGGACAATACGACAACACAAAGATTACCTTGTTCTCTTCTCTTGTGTCCGTGTTCGCTCGTCTTACCTTATATGATGAGCCTGTCATGTCTCCTGACGAGGCCAGGCTTTTTAACACGGAGCTGTTTAAGGACTTTACGAGAGTTGACTGTTGGGCTAGTTGGTGTTTAGACATGGGAAGCATAGTTAAAAGCGCAACAGCACACAACACAAGAGAAGACCAGACGAGCACAGGCGCAAAAAATAACTGAAGCTCCTCCCATTACTGTCAGCCTGCTGGTACGACGTTCCGGCTCCTTAGGCATCGCCACAGCACCAAGGATCCACCTAAAGTTGTAGCTCCACCAGAATTCCGTAATTCGCATGGCTTCCCGTTCAAAAGTGTGGAACTGGTTTTTGCGCCACAACTCCGGGGTACCGAGTAAAGGTAGCCACCCTCAGCCAGTCGAAGTATACACGCGAAGTATAATTGCGCCTGCGCTCGCCTGGTCTTCTCTTGTGTTGTGTGGTGTTGCGCTTTTAACGATGGTTCCCCTGTTTAAGGACCAGGTGAGTCCCAAGGGATCGTCGTCCGCACTTTCTAGCCCAGCTGCGAGAGCGAGGCCTGAGAAGAGAGAGAGGATGGGTAAAGCTAAGTGCGAGAGAGGGAAGCTAGTTTAGAATCTTGAGCCTGGTAAAACGAAAGGGCACAAAGAATGAGCCACAGTAAGTATGGTTGTTTTGCGCAAAGAAATAACGAGAGAAAGAACCAAGGGAAGACGAGCTTTCTCTAAAGGGTAAAGATGGGGCACAATTGCCGAACATACTGCAGTTTACATAAGTGTGAGCCGTGGATTGAACAATGTTCAGGTTCTGGGCAAAAGCAGGGACACCGCGGCTCGCGAATTGTAGGAGGCATTCCATATAAAACATGAGGTTCGTTTTGTATCACTGCCACTTCATTGTCATTCTCGCAGGTAGAATGAAAGCTCCTAGCTAACAGGTTGCGATTATGGAGGTACGCGCTCGAAGTTTGCTTAGCTTGCTGCGCATGTGTGTGCCGATTTATTTCAATGTACAAAGCGTTCGATAAACGGCCCTCCTTCAACCATTCCCTCGTTATTATTGCGATAACAAATATGTGGAGTGTCGACGGGTTTCTGCCGTCGCCGTTGCCATCGCCGTCATGTCCTTTCGGTGTGAAGTCCAAATTAATAAGATGTGTAGCGCCACAAAATGCGGCGCTCGTCAAGGAAGAAGAAGTTGGCATTCGGCCGCGCGGCGGGTGCAGCGCGATAATAAAAAATCAGTTCGAAAATTGAACGCTGTCAGGGCTGGATCTTTCTCGTGTTAGCTCCGACAGTTAATGGTGACCCGACAAAAAACACGCAGCCCCGATCATCCCGCATGGATCCCGCCGGCTCTGCCAGCAATCCTACCGGTCCTGACGCCCAAGAAGACGCCAGACCTAGCGGTGCTGCGGTCGCTGCGATCCAACATGTCGACCTGCCACCATTTTGGCCCAACAGCCCCAGCACATGGTTTCTGCAGGTCGAGGCGCACTTCCGTCTACGGCAAATCACCAGCCAACAGACCAGGTACTGGCATCTGGTGTCCTGCTTACCTCCGGACGTAGCCGACGACTTAGCTGATATTTTAGCGTCGCCGCACCCGAGCCATCCCTACGACACGTTGAAGGCAGCTATCATTTCCCGCAAGTCTGAGTCCGAACACAGCAGACTCCAACAGCACATCACGGCTACAGAGCTCGGTGACCGTCGCCCATCACAGCTCCTACGACGTATGCGCCAGCTCCTTGGCGGCCCCTTCGCCCCTCAAGAGGAGAAGCTGTTGCGTGAGTTGTTCCTCTAGCGCTTACCGCAGAGCATGGTCCCGGTCCTCGTGGCTGCAGGAGATGTCCCAGTAGGCACACTCGCTGAAATGGCTGACCGAGTGGCGGACTACTCGCAGGCACATAGCCTCAACGCCGTTACCACACCGCCACCGGCCACAGCTGCAGACCCGGCGCTCGCAAGCATCGAGAACAGTTTGGACGCCCTTGTCAGGCGCCTCGATGACTTTGTACCTGCGCATCGTCGACCGTCATCCAGGTTCCAGATACACAGTCTCTCCTCGACGCCCCCACGTTCTCCGGAACTTCGGCCAACCGACGCGCCGCGGGACGTCTCATCCTCAACCGTGTGCTGGTACCACCGCGGATTTGGTGCCTCTGCTCGCAAGTGCACTCGCCCGTGCTCCTGGTCGGGAAATGCGACGACCGGCCACTGACAGCGGCAAGTGGTACTGGTCGTAAGTTATGCCGCCTTTCATATGTTTCTGATAAGATCACTGGCGCTTGCTTCCTAGTCGACACAGGAGCCCAGGTTAGCGTCATACCGGCCTCGTGTGCAGATCGCCGTCGCGACGAACAGACCTGCCCACTCCAAGCGATCAACAATTCCGCCATTCGCACTACGGCCAACGCTCTCTTACACTTGACCTTGGACTACGCCGTACGTTCCGCTGGATTTTCATGCTCGCTGACGTCTTGCAAGCTGTTCTTCGAGCTGACTTCCTCAGTTTTTTCAACCTTGCTGTGGACATGCATGCTCATCGCCTCATTGATCTGAACACCCGCCTCTCCATCAGCGGTGTACTCTGTACTTCCTCGTCAACGGGACTGCGAGCTCTCACACCTGCTTCGCCGTATGCAAAAATACTCGCCGACTTTCCCAGCATCACGAAGCCGCACATCAGAGAGTCCCGGTGAAGCATTCCATCACTCACCACATTGTGACCACTGGACCTCCCGTTTTTACACGACCCCGTCGACTATCTGGAGAACGCCTCGCCATCGCCCGCCGTGAGTTTGAGCACATGCTTGAACTTGGCATTGTGTCGCCTTCCTCAAGGAACTGGGCGTCGCCACTCCACATGGTGCCGAAGAAAGATCCTGGCGACTGGAGACCATGCTGGGATTACCGCGCTCTCAATGCCCACACCTTACCACTGTCGGAGCTAACTGTCGGAGCTAACACGAGAAAGATCCAGCCATGACAGCGTTGAGTTTTCGAACTGATTTTTTATTATCGCGCTGCACCCGCCGCGCGGCCGAATGCCAACTTCTTCCTCGACGAGCGCCGCATTCTGAGGCGCTACGGACGTCCCCGTTCTACCGCTGGTAAAAGCGCGTGAGCGGGGGCGACGAACGCGGCCGAACCAGAGATCAAACGAGTCGGCCCATTTTTGTCGCTCGGAGTGTGCATGCGATAAGATCACCCCGCTCGGAAGGCCTGATGTCGAAGCAGACAGGAAACGCCCCGGCCGTCTTTAACGACCATGAAAAGACGCGAGGTGGGGGCGGGGGAAGGGGTTGTCGAGTGAGCAGCCACTTTGAACTTTGAATCTAACGGCTCGGTCGCGATCGCTGGCACGCCCGCGTTATCTCGACAGCCATCACAGCGGGTGGCTCGTATACCCTTCTACGTGCTGCGCTCTCAACGCGAAGTAACTATGCGGAGGGCATCTCTCCCTAGAGCGCCAGTATTCTCTTACACCAACGTTTTGTTGTTACGTGAGATCAGATACAAAACAGTTAGCTACCAGCCTTACTTCGCGGAACACTACAATTTCTTGATATCGCATTCATTGCTTCGCCCTTGCGGTGAAACTGTGACTTTTTTTCGTTGCAGAAAAGAGGCATACTTTCTGTTGCTTATTCTTTGATCATGAATAGACTAGCTCAGCAACGTGTACATCTAGAAAAAGGGGTAGCGACGTGGAGAGAGTGAGGTGGGTTAGAGAGGAGGAGATCAATGAGAAAGCTATGGCAGGAGCGGAGCAGGTGATCTGGAAAGGAGGAGAGAGCGGGAGCACCATTGGATGTACCGGTTAAAGGAGTCGATCAATGGTACCTCGCGCTCGAGCACAGGCAGTGCTCGTGAGACATTCATTCTTTATTGTGAGGTATGGAAACAATAAAACCTCAGCCCACACCACAATAATATAGCAGGCAATGCCTATTAGAAAAGAAAATGAACAGGGCAGAGCCAAGTGAAATTTTGACGGGGAAGGAGAAGGGGACCCCAACCCCAGGAAGCCGGAAAAGCTACTGTTCTTAACAATGGTATTCTTGCTGCTAACATGTTTCACAGAGTTTAATCTTCCGCTGCTGAATCCTTGCAAGTGGTAGCTTAGAACTGGAGGCTGCTGCTTGTAATTCTGAAGTGCTTGAGCTCTTCAGTCTTGTCTTCTGGGCGTCTCTTGCTTGTGTTGTTTTCTGTGAGAGTAGGCTGTTGATTGTTGGTTTCAACTTCTCTTACTCTCCGAATGCTCTGCAAAATAAGGAACTTTTGATGATTACTGCTCCCCCCCCCTCACCACAGGAAGAAGTGCGTGCCGAGCGTTGGCGTAAGCGGGGCAAAGCACGCTGATGCCACGAGCTCCGCTGTTTAATCAGCCGTCACGGCCTTAAACCAATTGAAGTTGCGTTTATGTTTTTTTCTTTTTCTTTATATTCGTTACAGCCGATTCCAGAGCAGCGGTGTTGCGCTCTCCTCATTGGCCGATTGTCCGGTGACGTTTAACGTAGTGTCTGTTACGAAGGGCATGCGTGCGTGAGATTTTCCCTCTCTCCCGAAGGGCGGCTCCCTTGAAATAAAAGGTACATGCTTCGTCGTGTCTGCCCTTTCTTTTAACAGAGAAGCTGTTCTTAGTCGACCATTCGGCGTTCTCGTTACGCAGCTAGGCGAAAGGATTGTAGTGAGTGCGAAGAGGAGGCTGGGGGAGGAGATGATCAATGAGAGACTGGACGCGAGGAAGAAAGGCCCAGTGGAGACGAGGCGATCGCCTGTGGGTTTCGCGAATAATTTGAGCCAATGCGCCACATAGCGGAGAACGCGCGAAACAGGCTATCGAGGTCCATGTAGCAGTCGACATTCACTTTCGCACGTGCGGTAGCGGTTCTGGCGGAAGGATTCGCCGTCAGCAAAGAAAAAAAATGGATCGCGAAGCAGTTTTTCTGTGTTTCGCTATGCACGTCGGTGAGGCGGAAAGGTAGGATAGTATCTTTTCGCAAGTTTCTGTTTTCTGAGTGAATTGCGAAGAACGGCGTGAATTAGTAACCTCCCCAACGGCAATGTTACTCCGACGATGGTTGTTTCTTCTCAGCACTTCAGGAACAAGTAAATACGTCGCTGTGCTGAAAAGTTGCTGCATTCTTCGAACGAGATCAACGAAACATGGATAACACAGCTGGAATGAATCGGAATCGGCTTATGGGAACTTGCCGAAGCGACTCAAGCTACGAGAGACCGTAGTGGAGCGCTCCGGGCAATCTCGACAGGCCGGGGCTGTGAAATTGCACGGTACGCGGGCGTCTAGCATTTCGCCTCCATCGAAAGGCGACCGCGGCAACTGGAATCGAACTCACGTCCTTCGGGCTAGTGGTCATGCGCCGTAACCACTGCGCAACAGCTGCGGACAAGATCGAAATCTTCGTAGTGCTGTTATCAGCAGGCTTTGTGCGCGGAGTAAATGTCTCGTACGCTTACTGGGGATGGCGTCCAGTCAAGAGATGCTTGCTGTCTTAGGTCTTATGTCTTAGGCCTAGTGCCTTGCTCTCTAGATGCTATGTGCTCGATTTTCTTGACTTGTGGGCACGCGTACGTTGCAAAACCTGGCCGATGTCTGATCGTATACGGTTCAGGGAGCTATGAAGGGGCCAATTTACATCTACCTATAATGACAGTGCTCTAGCAGCAGGTAAGCAGTATTGTTTGTGACAACTACAATGGCGCTCACGTGTGCGGATCAGCTGATACACACACAATACACAGAGATCAATAAGGCTATCTGCTTTAAAAATGGTCAACAAGTTTCCTACCATCACCTTTAGCAGTTAGCAGTCACTGTATCTCTCCGCCTATTCTTGTAGCCGCACCGCATATAGAGCATATAGAGCCCGAACCACTATTACGCTCAGTGTACCGTCACCGCCTCATTCTTCGGATTAGGAAGCAAATGACGGACTAAGTCGCTGCAAGATATTGACGTGCCGCCGTGATGCTCTAGGCAATCAGCATTCGATGAACGATGCCCTCTGGCAGCTGTCGACTGCGTTAGCCCACCTACCTACAAAACACTGTCGAACAGTTTGTCTGCGTGAATGACGTGTCTGATGTTGTGCCAACTGAGGTACAGCGGCGGTCATCCCCCCGTCCACTTTATGGGATCTATATGTGCATTTAAACCTAAAAGAGTGTTTCACACTCGCCGTCATGGCTACTGGCGGCGCTGACTAACACTCCTATGTTTAAATGCACATATATACCCTAAAGTGGACGGGGGGATGACCGCCGCTGTAGCTCAGTTTACAGAGCATCTGACACGTTATTCGAAGGTCGCAGGTTCGGTCCCTGCCAAGGGCAAGTTATCTTCTCGTCCACTTTACTTTCTTCACATTTACGCCATAATTCTAGAAATAACATCCCCTGTACTTTTGTTGGGTTCTTGTCTGTTTTGACCAAATTCACACAATACGTTTACGTGCACGAACAGTGCAACATTCATTCCATCGTCGACCTTGCCCTTCCCGACAACCAAAATGAGGTACTAGGCAGTAAATACACTCTCACCTTCGAAAAAACACCGCACGCACACGGCGCCAAAGGAAGAAAGCTAAAGACACGGCGCTGACACTCGGCGTTTTGACACCGCAATCTACAAAACGACGCATTTCCAACAGCAACAATCCGAACGTGGAACTTCTTACAGCCGACATCTTTACCAGCGCTGCCTAACTTCGCAGCGCCCCCCTGGATTTCGTTTTAGGTGTGAATAAGAGCGTGGGTTTATGTGCGCGCCGCGCCTTTACCGGAAATGAGCAAGAATTCGCGTACGCCCGAGGAAGAAGTCGCGAGTGGAAGTGGCAGTTGGCACGAGAGCGCATCAGCGTTTCGGCAGCTTTCACTGACAGTAAATGGTGTTACTTTTTTAAAGACGATAGTCTTTCTTGGGATACTTAAACGGAAAAATTTTGGTCTGTCTTTCTGTCTTTCTGTTTGTCGGCACGTCCCTTGATTCAACCACTCGGCCAAAGTTGAACCACTTGCCCAAGGGCCAGGCATATTGAACTGGTACGGCTGTTCATACTTGTGAACGTTGTCGATCAAAAAGTAAATATCACGCATACCTGAGGCGCAACATCACTAGGTAAGCATTAGGTGGTGTGTTCCTTTAATAGAAAAGGCATACATACGTAATTCTAAAGACCCTAGTTTCTTAAGCTGCGCTGAAAATGCAACTGCGCTGAAACTTGTCTTCCTCCGTGCCCTCTGCACGAGCTCATTGTTGTGTTCGGTTTCGGTTCTGTATTGCACTGTACGAATGCCATGGGTCGCCGCACTGACATTCCTGTTTTACGCAGGCGACGTGTAAATAAAAGAGTGTGTGGAGAGTACTCGTTGAGTGCGGACATTTCTTCTGCTTCAGCGCATCGCGCCAAACCGCTTGTTCAGGCTGGCTGGCATCCCCGCCGCTCGCGTTGGTCACCGCCGGTCTTGCCTGCTACTGCGCCGGGACTACCAGCCCGCAACATAGCACTCATGTTTCCCGACGTATTGCCAGATGGCGTCCATATCTCACGCAGCGCCTCTTCTATCGTCTTTAGACGACATTTGCAGCGAAGCACGCAGATACGCGGCCAATTTTTATTGATGTTCTTTTTCTTTACGAGCGAGGATGCTGTCACCGTGGAAGCACGTATATTGTATTTATTTTGTGAGACCTTTATACTGTGCACAGATTTCACAAGCTTCCCTCCGCGCCTGTCGCTCACGATGAGGCTTCGGATGCCTCGGGCATTGAAATGAGCGCATTTCATTGTTGCAGGGCAGTCCCCCAGTACCACAGTAGCGGAGGAGGTTACCGAAATTTCAGTGCCTCCCACGGTGGTGATCGTTGACAAGCCGGCTACCCCAACAGCGAGCACGCCGGCGCCTGCTGTCATCACTAGGTCCCCTACTTCAGCGGCCACTACAAGAAGTCCCTCGCCTCCCCACTGCCACGGGGTACACTCCCACTGAGCCTCACACGGACCACAAACCCGGAAAAGGCAAGTCGGTCTCACTCTGACCTGCACGTTTATCTGTCAATCTGCCGGTCCGTCGGTCCGTCCGTCCTTCAGTGAGGGAGCGTACAGCCACAAAACAAGTGTCAGAAGGAAATATATTCTTCCTATACGCAGAGGTCTGCCTGGAATGCCAGTGATCGTTGCATAGCGGGTAAAATCGGGCGCGCCGAGCAGCATTGGCTGCTATGCTACGGGAGTGATGCGTTACGTCTATGCGGTGCTAGCGGGCCACACTATGACGTCGCAGCTGCATTCATATTCAACCACGGCCGGACTCGACTCTCTCCTCCGCTCTCACCTTACGGCCTTCGCAACTCGACGGGAGTAAATGGAACTTTTCCTTGGCGAGTTGTTCTACGGCTCACCGCACGAGGTCGCCACCAGCTCACCGTCTCTATGCGCACGAGCTAGCAGAGCTAGGCTGAGTGCTGTCATTTCTTGACTGGCACCTGCATAGATTGGTGATTCGTAGTGCGCGCTGCTTTCATCAGATCGTCGGTGAGTCGACTTGCATCCTGCAACCCTGGTCTATTTTTTGTGGGCGCAGTTATCACGCCACGTCTGCGTTTGACAGCGGCGTCTGAAGGAACTCGTCTATGCGCGCCAGCTTCTGCTGAACTTGTGAGCTTTCTCCATGGGATTGATGTAGGCGTCATCGTGTTGTTTCTTCCTGCCGCTTAGGGTGCAATCGCTGTAGCCGTGGTGTACTGTTGTGTGCCCTTCTGCAGATCTCAACAGGGAAAGACGCCAGGTGTTTCCTTTCACCAATTTCCTAGCGATGCGGAACTGTGTTCTAAGTGGCGAAAAAACATTTCGCGTGAAAATCTCGTCATCAACGACAAGTCCACGTCAACTGTGGGTGTAGCAAACACTTCAACGAAAGTGACTTTGTCCCCGGATGCCGAATACGGAAGTTGCTTGCTGGAGCTGTGCCAACCGTCTTTGAACTGTATCCGTCGTACATGGTGCCTACTGCAAAGAGACCGCGTAAGGACCCAGCATGTCGTCGCCCCCCAGCTCCTAGAAATCCTTTAAAGCGAAAAGCAGAGTCGCCGCTGCCTGGCCATGAAGACTTTGGTGCGCTGGAGGAGGTAACCGACATACGAACATGTGTTTCTACACAAACCAACAGTAACGATGCTAATCGAGCTAGTCGCTATCTCGGCATGGTCAAAGGCTTCGGACTCAGGTTGCCTACCAACGTTCAAAGTGCGGCGGGCTCCTGAGACAGCTTGCTGTACAAGGAGATAAGATGAAAGCGCACAACGACCACAAACACTATGCTGCTGTCAGAGGATCGTTGCCGATTCACAGACAGGTGAAAAAAGCTGTTTTTCGCCGTCACCAGATCGAAATGTATGGCAGCAAACGACCATCTTATTCAGAAGAACTTGTGAGAGAGTGCGTGATTTGGCGCTTCGTTTCGCCAAAAGGTTATGACCACGCTCGAAACTCTGACCTCTTGACACTGCCGGCGAAGTGCACACTTCAAAGGTATGTAGGCCCTAGCCCAACGTCGTCAGGTATGAGCCCTGTCATAAAGGAGAGGCTGATCTTTGAGGCATCGATGCTCAGCAAAAAGCACATGGCATCGTTGATCATAGACGAAGCTGCCATTGGGCCAAAGTGCGTCTACGACAGAAAGGCCGACACAGTTTTCCGTCTCAAAGACAAGTCCGACAACAGTGCAGCATGCAGCTCTACAGACACGCTTGCAAATAGAGTACTGTGCTTCGTTCTGCATAGTGTGGCGAATTCATACAGAATACCATGTGCCTACTACTTCACCAAACAACTGAGTGAAAGAAACTTGTTTACCTGGACCAAGGAGGTAATCTGTGCTGTGGAGTCTTGTGGATTTGTTATTGTCGAGTCGTTAAGATTACTTACTCGGCAAATGTCACAATGTTTAAACACGTGGGAAATGGATGTTTGTCTACAGTTAGTACCCCATCCTCGTGATCAGATACAGTGATTTTTCCTGAGTTTTTGACCCTGTCATATCCACAAAAATGTACGCAGCCAGTTCCTGGAGCGCGAGCTTACGACGGCGCAGTCATTACTGGGAAGTTTGTCCAGAAATTGTACGATTTTCAGAAGGACAAACAGTGAAGTTGGCCAGAAACCTAACAAGGAAGCACGTTTACCTGTACAACTTAGAAAAGATGAACGTGCTTCGCGCTGTTCAGACATTCTCTCTGCAAGTGACTGCAGCATTGTCTCACCTCCAAGGAAAACGGCCGCGGCGACCCAGCCCTTTGCAGTTTCAGAGAAGTCACCCCAACAATACTGTTCATGAAGATGATGAAGCAATGGTTCGACATCCGTGACACAGTGTACAGCGGGAGTGAGAACAAGACGCCATCTCTGAGGAAAATGACCCCAGAATGGTATGGCTGGAGAAGGATTTCACCTGCTATGTAATGAATGTTCAGGAGGCCTCAATCGCATCAGGAAAAGGTGAATTGACAAATTAAACGTACCACGCCTTGCTCTTCACCACAAAGGCAGCAGTGGAGACTATAAAGTTCCTCTTAGGGCAGGGTATCAAGTATGTTCTGACGAGGAACTTCAACAGCGACCCAGTTGAAGCTCTCATCGGACGGCTCAGGTCCATGTGTGGGGGTAATGATGTGTTTGATGCAAGGGCTGTGACAATTGCCCTTGATAACATCGTCAAGAAAAGGCCATCCACCCAAGGCAGGTCCGGCTGATGTCAGAGGACTGAAGCTGAAGAGCTCGCTACAGCCGTACCACAGGAAGTGACTGAACAGCTGGAGAATCTGAAAGGACACTTTTTAGATCCATCCCTTTCAGTGACATACTCCTGTCTGGTGTATGTGGGGGGGGGTGGGAAGGGGTACCTTCGTGAAACTCATTAGCGAGTTTGGCTGTGATGCATGCTTGATGATGGTGACGACGACTAACAAAGAGGACCCTCTGTTTACTCTGTTGCACGAACAGGACAAAAGTAGACTTCATTACCCAAATCGTGTGTTCTTGGCACTTTTGCACAACATTGTGGTTTTCTTTGAACGGCGGCGAAGCACCTACCACGGACAAAAGTTCACGAAGTGCTGCAACTTCTTGTTTACACCGTACCTCGAACAATCGCCCATTTTGAACTGCCCAGAGGATGTTGGCAACGGTCACAGAAGCCGCACAGCTAGTGTGATTGCTGTCAAGTTTCTCAGGCTGCTTCTCGTTAATCACACAAAATGGTAACTGAAAAAAGCTAGAAACCAGTTACTTACGTGCATAAGCCATCGAGAAAGCATTTTAGGTCTTGATGCACATGATATGAAGGTTGTCGGCACGTGCGCGTGCTTAAATAACCATATAGCCTAAGTAACGACGTGTGCTGAATAATTGTGAGTGTTGGGTTGATCTTCCCCTTTTATTGTTCCAGCGTCGTCTGCTGCTAGCTTGCGTCTTCGAGGAGAGGCCTCTAAGCTGTTCCGTCCGCATTATATGATACTACGATGTTGACTACTGGCGCTCAAAATGAAATATAAAGCTTAAAATAACAGATAAATTGTGTCCGCCAGCTGAGGTTACACAGATATTGCTGGCATGCAGCCTGCCGGAGCGCATCCGTCAATGCGTTTTGTGGAGCCGAAACAGTGAGCTGACAGCGCTACCACAGAGCTGCGGCAGCAGACGGCAAAATCCATCATTGCAAAGGCCGTAAGGGGAGAGCGGAGGAGAGAGTCGAGTCCGGCCGTGATTCAACACACTCGCGCAATATTCAAAATTGATGTTTTAATTTTTGTTTATTATCCAGTAATGTGACGGAGTAATAGAGACGGTGCAGTTGTGTATAACTTATCAGTCTAAACTTATTTACTATGTATGGTCGCCCATTTGATGTCGTCACCGACCATCATGCACTACGCTGGCTGTCGTCATTGAAGGATCCCTTTCAATTGAGCGTCGCTTCAAGAAATTAAAATTACAAATATCTGCTTATTCAACGAGTGATTAATGTGAATCAGTGCTTTAAAACAGCAATGACTCTGATCACTGTCTCGGTCTTTATTACGAGATCATCCGCTCGTTTGAGCCGTCGATAAAAAAAACTCGAACGGGTTTAGATGCGAAGCACTACATTATAATGCGGTTGCAGTTGAGTGAGTATTATAATGTTTTAATGGATTTTTAAAAGTAAACTAAACAGGGCTACCAGCCCTGCTATATTGAATTTTGCCGTGAGAAGTATGCCTAAATTTTAATAAAACATGTTCAGCCAAACTGAAAAGAATTGGCTAAGATTCTTCTAAGCCTAGTTATAAAGAGTGAAATGTATGTTTGGCTTCTTTTGGAAAGGCTATGTACAGAGTGCTTCATCAATAATACCTTCGACTTGTCACGTGGTACTGCAGCGGCAAGGCGTCGAGCGAGCGCAGCTGCGACTTTTCTCTGCAGCGGAACAGGTGACGTGATGTCATGGCTGCCACAGTGCAGCTCCGACGGCTCAAGGATGTTCCGACGCAATGAATTAATTTGGCAAACATAGCGTAGTAGAGCGTTCGCTCAAATATCAATAGGGTTGGTCTTTATGTCTTGTAAGGTGTACACACCAGTCTGTCACTGCGAATTGGCTCCTGTGGTGCAGTCGACAGGCATCCCCTGGTGTGTATCATGGGCGAGAGGCTTACCTCGGTTCAGCAGTTCCCGCCGGACAGAATGTGCGACTAAATCTTCTACGACTCACTGTACAAGGAAGACAGCCAGAACCTGCTTCCCGATCAGACCACCTACAGCGAGAGCATGAACACTTTCATCAACGACCACCATGGCTAGCGACATACGACGCTCGGCCTAGGCTTTTCTTTCGGGTGAGCAGACCGGGGTCTGATGGTCTGATCAGTGCCACACTGTCATTGGTAGAGCAATTACGTGGACATTCCAGGCGCATTTCTGCCATCGCCGAGATGCTCCGTATTGGCCGCGAGATTGAGCAGAGTCGCCGCCTGGCGGCTACTGGCTGAAGCTCGCCTAGTGTGGATTGCTCCCTGCGTCGTCTGCTAGCCACGTCGTGTTTCATGTGCGCGTACGTCCTGCACGTTCTCAAAGGGCGGTTTGTTCTGTTATGTTAGCGCGAGTTTAACTGCTCGTACGTATACCTAACATGGTGTACAGAAGCAAATGGGCTTGCTCGGCTGCATGCGCATTGTAATAGGATCAGTGAGTGCGACTTTCCAGAGGGCTGTGTATTGGTGTCGTACCTTTCGTGCGCCAAAATCATTTTAGTGTTGGTGCCGCTTTCTAGTTTAAGAGCATCCGAAAGTGCGCTTGGCAAAGCCCCAAACATGAGGAGCATTAAACAGTGTGTGAATGCCACGTTTCAGCGACTCGGTGGTAAACAAAGGCGAGGCTCATGCACTTTCGCGTTGTTGTTAGGTGTATAACTGCGGCACTGTAGTTCATGATGAGCTTTAGTTGTGCTTAAGATGTCCTTTTATTGTACGGTCGTGGTCCCACTACGGAGAAATATTTCTATGAAGTGAAGTCTGACACTTCGGTACTCAAACTGTCCCTTAAAAAAACAGACAGTGGAATGACACGGCAGTGATAAAAACAGAGTTGCCGCGCACAATTTTAACTTGGGGCGAAATTTATGTGAACCACCTGTGAGCTTAGATTTAGGTACGCTTTGAGGAACCCAGATGTTTAAATTAATCCCGATGGCGTGCCTTACATTTTTGTCGTATAATGTCGCAGAACCTCATCCCTTTTTTTACATTATCTGGAGCGTTTGCGTGGAGTTGTTATAATTGATGGAAGGCAGCGGACATGATTACTTCGATGAAAAAAACCCTTATTCCATAAAATGACCGGACCTTTGTTGCATCACTGTCGTGCACGTAATCAATCGATGAAAAACTCTGCGCTAAACACTCTTACACGCGTATGCGTATTCGCGCGAACAGTGCCACTGAACTCATTGCGCAGGAATATGGGCTGGTATACAAATCAACAAGAAGTAAATACTTCATTTCAGTCGTGCTACAGCAGTGCGTGGTACACAGAACACAAGGGTAAACACGTACAGAGGAAAACAACAAAAACCGTCCTATCGTGCGTAAGCGCAGACTGACACCCAGGGCGAGCATACTTTTCATCGGCAGATTGCGCTTCTCTCACTAGTAATAGTAACATTGGATGATCTTCCTGCACCGATTCAATAATGAAGAGCGTATATATTACCAGTCAGCTGCAATCAACGCATTTTATTCGCCGACAATAGGCTCAAACCGCTCACAACTAGGCGCCGCTGTGAGCATTTGTATACGCGCCGCCGACCGCCTCTCCACACTAACGCGGCGACGGTGCTGCCACCTATAGGACGATCTCGCGGCCAATAGAGTCCAAATCGTTAGCATCGCCTCGTGCGAGGTATGTTCTATGTGCGAGCATCCGATGATCGCGGCTCAAGCGGAGAGGAAACGCGTCGGCTATTTATATCCACTGTTACAACGAATATAGGATTTAACGAACTAACTTATAGCTCTGATGCTACTTCGCTATAACGAGGTTAGACTATACTGACGATTGAACCCCTGCCACTTGTACTTATTAGATAATTTGACTGATTACTTACTTGATTACTTTGCAGATTCTTGGCGATGGCGGAGGAAGACTTGAAAATGACAAACTCGAGTTCGCTCGCACCTTTTTGGAACCGAGGCATCTTCCATGCCGGAAGTCTCGACACTCCCACGAAGCCGACTCGAGATCAGACGAAAGCGGCCATTGCCACCCTGAAGGTGCAGCTTCGCGTCGCGCATTCGATAGGGCTAGTTCGAGATGAGATTAAACGGGCACTGTGACACTTTATGGTACGGTTCCGCATTTCACACTCACGAATGCGTACTCCGGAATGACGATATCGGCTATTTACATATTTAAATGTAAGCTTCTATATCGCAAGTTAGCAAGTCATAGCAAGTCTGTCATAGGAATCGGAACAACACGAAAGTAAACCGTGCCCTTACAGAACTAACTCAATGTTTACTGTACATTGATATAAGAGAGTTTGCACAATGTATATTGATGTCTGGCAGCTATGGCACTGTTTGACGTGCATGCACCCGCTTTGATGATTGGTGGATACATCTCCATCCCAACGACTAACGTCCACGTTAAATGATTGAACAAACCCTTGTGGTAGCTGTAGTTAACGGTGAAAGCGTAATCAGCGTTCGAGGTGTGATAGCCAGAAGAGCGTCGCATATTGGACGCAGAACTTGGTCGCCATCCCGCGGCGAACACCACGGCCGGACTAGAGGGAAACGCAAAGCGCGTCGTGCCGGCCCGGTAGCGCGGCCGCGATTTTTCTCAGGGCGAGTTCGTGAGCGTGAGCGGGGAACGCGGTGTTACAGCCAAATGAGGCAGGCGCGTGTCGCAGAGCTTTTGGTTTGGATTAGCGTGATGCTATGAGCGAGGCCGACGCTTTTACGACGCTTGGGCGAAGGTCGCCACCTCGCGGTGTGTTAAGGCATTGACAAAATCGAACTTCTTTTGAAAACGCGCCGAATGGGACGGACATGTAACGCTTTGCAGGTGCTAATCGCGGAGGCCACAGTAATGTAGAAGTACTTTACTTTACCGCTCCCAGAGGGCAACACCACCCCGCCGACCCGGAGAGTGGTAGATATAGAAGGCGCGTTTGCAAAGCCTCTAGAGTCTGTGACCGTGGCGCAGTGCATAGCGTGCCCGGCATCTGTTGTTGCGGACCGAGCGTTTGTGGGTTCGATGCCCGTTGACGGAACATTTTCCTTTGCCATCTGATCGTGTAAATTATTTGGACGTCATTTCCGTGACGGAAATACGTCACTGAAATCTTGGTGGACCCCGGCATAAAACATTTTCTTGTTAACAGAAAATGAAAAAAAAAGAACAAGGGATGGCGCCACTATACCAACGCACGAGGCGCATATGTACTTGTGCCTATATATATACTATACGCTATACTTGTACCAGAGTTGCAAGTTTTGTTGGCTCCGGAGCATGGCTTCGCTGCGAAGCTCTGGAATGAAATTGGGGCCCTATGCTCAGCCACTGCGTGTACAACTAAAGTCACTGGAATGGGAAAAGTACCACATTCGTTTTCTTTTCGCCGGCCGCGCGCCTTCCCGCTCCATGACCTCGCCATGAAGCGGGAACTGAAGGAAGGCTCAATCACTGTGGGATCACTACATATCTATGTAATAAAAGACCTGCCTGTTATGGAACTTCCAGCCTGCCACAGTGCTGCATATAAGTTGCTCAAACGAGCTTTCGTTTGTAGACTGATCTGCTCAAGAACATTTTTTAAACACTGAAATGCGGCTCCAAACGAATGAGTATGTGAGCAGTCTGGGCGAAATTGGCGTAAAATAATATTAAAACGGGGGCACCATGTATCTGTCGAACGGCTGCATGTAGTTTTATACCGGTTGTCGCAAGAAGTGTGTCCGAAATTCTTAAAAATCAGGGGAATGCAATATTTCTTGGATGCGTTCGCAATTACTCGTTTTGCTACCGCAGGCAACTTAAGATGGCTAAAGACATCATTTGGGACAGTAATCAAGAAAGTTAAATTAATTATATTTTATTTTTGTAATTAGGTGGTTATGTTAAATGGGAGGATTGAAGTCCTTCATGCGAAGAACCAATTACAGCTTTGAGGTTTGGAAAAAAGCGGCCTAGGTTAAGATCGGATATGAGATCACTAAAATATAATGGCTGATGCCGTGATCGCAATGGCCGCCATTTTCTGTTCACGACGTAGTGACTTGAACTTCCTCTTTATCCATTTTGCCTTTTAATAATTTATTTAGGTCGACTTTGGGGTTTTATATCGTACTCAGAATATAAACCGGGTGCTGGACACTCTGCGGAACCGCGGTGAGACTGCAATCACGGCGTTCGCTGTTCCGCATCCGGACCTTGAGTGGGCCTTCAACTTCGCCGAGGACTTCAGGTACAGGTTGAACCAGGCTAAACACCCTTTAGGGTGCATAGCGGTGGCTTTTCTTCGTTTTTTTTACTCGGTGTTAAACAAGGCTGTACACACTGAAACTCTTGTGGATCTATAAAGGAAGCTCGGTTGTACAATAGAAACATACCACTCTGACGTATCAGTTTTTCTATTAAGCGAAGCTCGTTATGAGTGAGAGATTTCGGTGGTAGCGCTGTCGTATAGAAAAAAATCAGCCTAGCTTGTACTGGAGGCGCAAGCCTAAAGAGGCAGCGGAGCTGATGGCCAGCTTCGCACTGGTACCAAGCCTGAAGGAAGGGTGGAGCTTGATCTTATTTTTTAAATGCGAAGCATTTCTTAGCGAACCTTTGGCACTTTGAGCGTTTCTATCTATCTATCTATCTATCTATCTATCTATCTATCTATCTATCTATCTATCTATCTATCTATCTATCTATCTATCTATCTATCTATCTATATCTATCTATCTATCTATCTATCTATCTATCTATCTATCTATCTATCTATCTATCTATATCTATCTATCTATCTATCTATCTATCTATCTATCTATCTATCTATCTAGCCGCCTACGTATGGGCGCTGTCGTGATCGCCCTCCTTAACTTGGTGTAGACCAAATTGACATGAGAGGGTAAGAGGATTTGCCGAATATGACTGTTGGGTGATGACAGGAATGACGTGAAAATCTTGTCGCCTACGTCATCCAACCCTTTCCTCCAGACGTGTGGCACGTACCCGTTTACGACAGGTCGTGGTGTACGGGTATGCGCCACAGGTGATTGAGAGTTTATATGTACCCAGGAACGGCGAGAACAGTAATTCGTAATTTAAATGCGAGAGCCTTAAGAAAAACCGTCATCCGCAGCGTTGACCGACGAATGGAAAGAATAAGAATTAGGATACCAGCAGGAATCGAACCCAAGCATTCTGCCGGGCAATCAGGTATTATACCACAGAGCCACATGAGGTCTGTAAACTGGTTTGGAAAAAGAGCCACTGCAGGCGCAATGTCGGTGCAATGTCAATTGTGTTGGTGGTGCTGGCTACTTAATTTTACAAGAAAGCAATAAACACTACATATGCACTCCTACGATACAGGCGTCATCTCAAATTAACGTCTGTGGTTGCAATGTTGGCTCCACGTTTATAGCACTGTAATAAACGCTACATGTGTATTCCAATAATTCAGCAAGCTATATTGAAGCATTGCTCGACCTCGGTGGAATAAAATAACGAAAGTTACGTGTGATATTCACATCATTGCGCCATAAAGTGCACTTAGTTTCGATAATACTAACGTATGTACTCTATGGACTGACGTTACGTCGCACCATATTTTACCCTTTAAACGCCAGTGTTGTCGACGTGCCGGGTAAGCCCACGATGTGCACATAGCTACTAAACTTACAAAAACACGTTCATCCACCTCGTGACGCTTGGCTCAAAGCCATAAAGTACAGCATAGAAGTACTCGCTGACTGCTTCGTATGAAACCGATTCCCACAACGCGTGGGATCTGCCGAATTTTTCCCTTTAGTTTTCTCATTCTCAAGTCGTGCGACGTAGCGGAAGGGGCATGCCGGAAGTTAAGTGTGATCTCGAGGACAGGTTACGGAAAGGGGGCAAGAGATTCGATGGAGATGGGGTGGCGTGGTGCAAATGCTTAGACGCTTAACGAAACGCGAAAGGAGACCATAGGCGTCAACACGAATGGAGCAAAATCATGTTTGTCGTCACCACATGACGTCGCAGATTGCCGAAATTTGCTAGAAACGCTACATTGTTGCCATGATGTCTCGATCCACTGCTGGAGTTGTTTGGCGATTGGTTTTCCTATAATTTCATCTCGATGCAGAGAGCTCCGCTTCACCCCGGGCATGTTCATCTCGATCGGTCACTACCGACTTGGTGACGAACCGCGCGGGTTCTGCTACATCGTGCCCCCGACACGCCACCCGGAAGACGTTCCGTGTCGAAGCATCCTGGAAGACTACAGCTTCGATGTGGTTGGCGCAGATTCCTTTCTATAAGGCGAAAGCCTTAACTTCTTTATCGACCGCAGAAAGTGACCGTGGGCGTCAAGACGAATGATGCAAAAAAGATCATCATCATCATCACCATAATGGTATGACGTCATCATGACGTAGCGATTGCCAAGATTTGCGCTGTCACCGTTACGCCGCTATGACGTCACATAATGTGACGTCACGGGATTACGTCATCGCATGTCATCGTCGCTTGGCCAAAGATGTGCCGATCACGCAGGCACTGCGAAAACACATGATGTACTGAAAGATTGAAGAGCCTCCGGCAAAACATAATATAGGAACTGAAAATATCATGATTTTCGCTATGAGTTCATCAATGCAAAGCGTTACGGTGTTCTGTGAAAAAAAGTTCACAAAGCATGCCATGTTAAGTCTCTGAATCTCCTAAAACGTGATGTCGTTCATTTTTACCTATAAAAGGTTACACACGCTGTCAATGTCTATCACATAACGATAACCGAATGCGAGAACTTTAAGCGCTGTCGTTTGATTTATGTGCGTTTTTTGTGGCTTACCAAGCTTCTCCTCGCGTGTAAAGGAGCCCTTACGGCATTGCGAAATGACATTTTAACAATACGAAGTTCATCGTTTAACTGGTTAGGGTCTCTTTAATGTCATCTATAGTCGAATACTACTTAAGAAGGCAGGAGAGGCCCCACGAAGATATCATAAGCGTGCCAGTCGGTTGCCTCCGCGACTAAACAAATAATCCGCTCATGTACTCGGCAAAGTTCTCCAGCAGCGCAGTCACGGACCGTGCGGACTATGACGTCAGTCTAGAGCGCGCGCTCATTGGTGCATGCTTGTGTGAATGTGATTTTGAGGTGGAAGTTCCTCTGGTTTCTAATGCTGTATCCGACTATAATATGTAGTGGGTAAGCCTGTTACTTTCTCTTCTTTAGGATGCGGTCTTTTTGTCTCACTTCGTCATCGTCTCTCATTTCATCATTTGTTGAGTAGTACTTATTCTGGGAATTCCTTGCGAACAGCGACACTGCTTCTCCGTGCCCAAAGGATAACAAAAATATGGCAAGATGGAAGAGGTATTTGTACAGGGTGATTCTTTTAGAAGTGACCTATTTCACTGAGGTGTAGCTTTGTTACACATTATGCGAATTTAATGCGAAATGCAGCAAAATTTTGAAGAAGGACGAAACTTTATTTACGCTTCCCGTTATGTGCTCAACAAAATAAACAATAAACAAGAAGTGACGAGTATTACGTGATTCCGCAAAATTTCATACAAGAGGGACGCCGGGCGCGACTAAATGCGAATGCGTGAATTCGACGTGGCGCGGCGCGCGCGTCGCATTATAAAGTGCTTGGTTTTCGCGTCAATATAACGCGATGAACCCTGGAGTCGACAACATCTGCCGCCGCTGGCCCACGCGAAACCTGCGCCGGACTAGCCATCTCTCCTTGTATAGCATTTAGGAGTTATTGTTATCGCTTATATATTCTAGTCCTTCTGTGGTGCGCACAGAAAAACTGGACTAGCCATTAAATTTTTATCGTTTGTGAATGTCATGCCGCAAATCGCAATAAAATCGAATGCTTTGCAGCAAAACTACAGCCCAATCAAATAGGTCAGTTCTAAAGGAATCCCGCTATATCGCAGTTATCAAGGCGAAAGCCATGTATTCCTCATCAGACGCGAAAAGGAACAGTCGGCGCAAAAGTCATATACAAAAAGTCAAGTGATCACCAGAATTCACCAGAATTTGTGGCACAAAGACGGTGTCACACAGCATGACGTCACATGATGAGGTCATTACACCGAATCGTCGCTTGGTGAAAATGGGGGTCGATCCCGGAGGCAACAAAACACGAGGTGAGGTGAAGAAAGCTTGCAATGGCCTGCGATCCGGGAGGCAGTGCAAAGCAACGTTAATGTCAGAAAATCTTCAGAAGGGATGGGGGGGGAGGGGATAAGAGACGTTCTGAGTTATTTTAGCACGAATAACTATTACTAATGCAGTAAAAAGCTAACCTATTACTACATTAATACTAATGCAGTAATAGCTAGACCCTCATCAGTTTTAAGCATGATTAAGTATTACTAAAGAAATCAGTAATGCTAGTTCCTGCATTAGTGATTAAGTTGTTATTCTTAACTGGATTACTGCGTTAGCGATTATGTTCTTACTGGAATTATGCCACCACTGTCATAGTGTCATTCGTGTAATTAGTGATTATTTTCTTATTCCATTAATGATTGTTGTAGCCAATTTGTAACTATCAAATGTGCTATTGCTGCTGACCCTGTGATGTGAGGCCTAGGCAGGAGGTTCAAGTCCGCCTGTTGCCTTACCTTGTGGGCAAACCCGGTGTGTGTCATGCCCAAATATATTTTGTTCATTCATTCATAATGTAACTGTTCTGCAGTCGTTCGGAAGATAATGTGAACGCATCAAACACTTATTAATGCAACTATTCGCGTACTGTGCAGTCTTCTCCCATGTACCAACTACGCTACCTCTATTCCAATGGCACGGACACCAGAGGGCTCCTGGGCGTTACACTGAAGGGTCGTTTTTCATACCCTGTGTTTAACTTCGACGTGGACTTCTACCAACCCTGCTTGCCACAGGCTACAGCGTTCGACAGCTACACTGAAGTAAGCCTGCATAACGTCCGCGTTCTTAAATCAATGAATGAAACTTCCCAATATTGTGAAATCACCGGTGTCCTGAAATACACAGTGCATCCCCTATTACCCTGGTCACCAAGGAGTGTTCAGCACACTGCCTTCACGAAGCTTTTAGTGCGCAACATGTTCTGAGTGTGAATTAAGTGAACCGGTTTTCCGGATGCAGTATCTTGGTTGGCTTAAAAAACCATTTGCAGGGCTAGAATTGTGGAAAATGTACAATTTGGGGAAGGTATACGTTAAGTATCTTCAATTCGAGATTTAAGCTAGAATAAATTACACTGAAAGAAAGTAATCCTTCTACGAAATTGTTACGGAATTAAGCGAGAAGTCGCATCAACGCCTGGAAGTATAAAGCATTAATTGCTAACGTTAGCTTTCACTGCTTAATATTGCGTAACTGTGGCGCAATGCTGCCAAAAGAATCCATAGCTTGGCACCGGTGTATTTAATGTTTTTGTTATGCCAATTTTCGTCCCCAGAATGTATCATCATCAAAGTAGATGAAGAAAAAAACAGCGCTTAAACGGGATGAGATGAAGACACAGGCAAGGCGCTGACACAGACAACTAGCGATGTCTGTGTCTTGATCTTGTCCCGTCTTAAAGGAGTACGACACCATTTTGAAACATTGCAAAAGGGATATTTTTCATTTCCATGGTGTGCACTATCAACGCTCTCGACACGCCGGAGCCAGACAACACCTGTGAAATATTTTACTTAATTTAAAGTTTTCTTCGCCCAGCGTCTGCAAGCCAGCCCAACCACACCGGACATTATTACGACGAGGTAAACACGGTTCACTGGATTCGCGAAGCATGCGTCCTGCATGCAACATAAATCTCAGAAATCGCTGTCAGAGTGTCTGCACTACAATTCGCTCATCGCTGTTTACGTTAGCCACGTGCGACTGACAGCAAACTGACAGCTGTTGCTAGCACGTCGCGAGTTGCAGTTTCCCCGTGACGTCAGCCTTGTGTTGACACGTCACTGCGAAGCCGCCCCTTGATACTGAAACCGAAATTGCTTTTTTTGATGTAGCGGTATTGAAGATATATTCAAAGCATTCCCAAACACTACGACACTTTTTTTAGGGTCCTCGACACCCATGTTTCTGTTTAGAGCAGCAAGCCAAAAATACTTAAAATTCGTATCAGTACTCTTTTAAGCGCTGTTTTATTCTTCTACTATGCATCAACCAGCTAATAAAGAACATTGCTCCATCAAGAACGGGTATGAGCCACAGAAAGCGGGCACTCCAGGTCGCATTCTCACTGAGGCTAGTGAAGCGAAACTCCGGAAGGTACTAATTACTGCTAACCGAGTTGATCCTACTTAAACCCGAAACAAGTCTAATACGTACTAATTAAGAAAGCCTAATTAAGACTAATTGTGTGACCGAACAAAGCCTACCACAGATAGTTGAGTTTCATGTGATCTACTTATCCAAATGAAGCCCAAATGAGCCAAGCCGAGACTAGCTAAGAGACCGCCAGGTCCGTTGTCACTAAGCCTTGCGCTTCTAGTGCAAGCTGCCCACATTTTCCAGCCAGCCATTTTGAAGTTATCCTGGTGCTTCCTCTCTTCAGGTGTGTCCCGGTGGAGGCGGCCAGTTCGTGGCTCAGTTGAATTATTCGGCCGAGCACTACGCCATGTTTATCTTCATCTCCAGCATCCGTCGCACCTTTACCTACGACAACGAAGATGCTTTTACTCAAAAGGTGCGAAAAAATCACAAAAAAATCACAAAAAAAAGAATCACAGGGGCAGCCCAAGGGCTACATGATTCTTGGATGACCTTTTAACATCTCTTCTACCTGTTCAGCAATGATCTTGCGCTCTGCAGGTGACACACGGTACGGTTTCTCCCGGATAGGGTGAGCGGATCCTGTGTCGATCACGTGACGAGTCCGCGAATCGGGTGCACTTGTTTGCTCTTCATTCTGTGCAAAGTCGAAACAGTGGCATGCTTGGCAAGGACTTTGACCAAGGCTTGGCGTTTTTCTGATGACAGCGACTTGTTTATCATGCTTACAAAGTTGGTTTCTGTATAGTGAGTTGCCCGAACAAGGTCTGTCAAGAAAGATTATGACGACGGCATGAATAGCATGCGAAGCGTATGATCAAGGCACATGTCTAACGGTTAACTAGGTAGCTCAATTCCAGTCATGCAGTGACAGGGAAGGATGGCTTATACATTGATCTGTATTCCTGGAAATGTGATATGCTTCAGATATTTCGCGCGTAGTTTGATGAGGATGCCGGAACAACACAACTGTATTCTCAAACAGAGGTTGGCACTTGCACGAAAAGCAATGTGACGCTAAATGGGAGTAAGGTGTGTTCTTCAACGAGCTTTTGTGTTCTCTGAGACGCACGTTCACACATCGGCCGGTTTGGCCAATGTACATACGTCCACAAGAAAGGGGTATCTTATACCACTCCGGTGTTGCACTTAACAAACTTGTTTACATGCTTCTGGAGGCATCTTCTACCTTTAGATGCATTCTGTGCCCTCCTGTGCACCATTGAACATATACTGCCCAATTTATTGGGTGCAGAGAAAACAACGCGCACGCCAAAACGGTTTCCCACATTTTTTAACCCATGGGCCATTTTATGAATGTAAGGGATTACAGCCGCACGCTTCTTTTTTTTCTTCTTCCCTGTTCCCTGACGAAGTGCATGTGCGTCTTTCTTTATTTTTGACCGTACGCAAGAGCTTTTCACAGACTGAGGCTATTACGTAGGAAGGGTATCCAGCACCTATTAGCCGTTCTAACTGTGCTACGAAACCACTTTGCATGGTATGAAGGCAACATTTTTCGAGGGCTGAACGTAAGCACGACATTACTATTCCGCGTTTAACGAGCTTGGAATGACCAGAAGAGTAGTCTAGAACGGGTTTTGCAGAACGAGGATTATATCTCCAACAAAGATGCTTATTACCGAAAAACAGGGAAAGGTCTAGGAACTGCAATTTGTTATCTTTGGGAACCTCGGAGGTAAACCGGAGGCCCATGCCTTCATTCTCGAAGCATGCCTTGACACTTTCAACGTCCACTGCTGAACCCTTTTTGATGATTATTAGATAATCGTCAACATAACGGAATACTTTTGTGTTTGGCTGAAGTTTAGTGCTTAGGGCTGCATCCACCTTCCCAAGAAAAATTTGGCTTAAAACAGGGGCCACACTTGAACCTATACAAACACCTGATTTTTGCATGTACAGGTCCCAAGCCATACGACGAAGGTGGACTTCAAATAGAACGTCAGAATTTCTAAAAAAGACTGAGTCGACACTCCTGTGCTATTCCTGAACGATATCTCATCATTGTCTTCCACAATGCACTGCTCTACGCTGTTTAACAGTTGATCATGCGGCAAAGAATAATATAAGTCGACTACATCAAGACTAAAAGCTGTAACACCGGAACATTCACATTTGTTGAGGTATTCAACCACGATACCAGAATTTTTTACGTGAAAAGGGTCATTTACGCGCAACGCAGAAAGATGTTTTTGCAGATACTGAGATACAGCCAACTGCCACGTATCCCTTTCTGAAACAATCGCGCGCAGCGGCATTTCCGGTTTGTGTGTTTTAATGGAGTAAAAAATTTCCAGCTCTACACCTTTCGCCTTTTCTACTGAAGAACCAAGCTTTCCTAGGTTAAGCCTTTTTAGCAGCGAAATCGCTCTTGTCTTCACTTCCTTGCTTTTCACAGAAAGTGGTTTGAAATTCCTTTCTATGGCTTCCTCGGCCTTCTTAAAAAATCTTGTTCATTAATGATGACGAAGAACCCTTCCTTGTCAGAAATGAGTACCCTTAGCTGATTGTTCAAACAAAACTTAACAACTGGTTGAATGCTCAATTTTCTACTGAAATGGCTAACACTGCTCGAAACTGCTTGAACACATTCTGTTACACACCTATAACGTTCTTCCTCCTTGGCCAGCTTGGAGACGGTCCTTGCTGTGGCAATCTTTTCTTCAGGTCGAAGGGTAGGTTCCACGGAGAACTTCGGGCCTTTTCGCAGAACTTGCTGAATTTCTTCTGGCACAGACACATCACTTAGGTTCAAGAAACGTCCCTCGCCTGAAGCTTGTTTTTTCCTGACAGGTAGTTGTGGTCTGATGCAATTCCACAGGGTTTCCGTGACAGTTGTCGAAGTTTTGCACCAGTCGCGATACGAACCGCGGTTGTTGCATCTATGTCCGTCTTGGTCACAAATGACCCTCAGCCAGTCCTTATACCACCGGACTTGTGTGTACCATTCCGAACGAACGATTCGGCACATCCTCTTGGTATGACCAAACGACGGACTGATCAATCCAAACAGCATTTGTACATCTGCCGGACATGTTCCTTGACGAAGGTGCCACGATGCTACTCTTGCCCGACATGTAGCGACAGCAATCCACGATGCCAAAATGGCAGGGTCTTGAAGAAAGGGACTAAAACAGTTAAAAGAGCCCTGTGTAATAGAAATACATTGCAGGAGGATCGAAAGGTGGGCCAGTTGGTAATTCATTTTCTTCGTTCAGCGAACTGGGAGCGCGGAAAATACACAAAGGACGAAGCGAGGAACCACATAAGACGAGCGCTCACTAACAACTGATTTATTTTCCACATCGGAATGACACATTTACACACAAATTGCGCATGTCAAGAAAGATTATGACGACGGCATGAATAGCATGCGAAGCGTATGATCAAGGCACATGTCTAACGGTTATCTAGGTAGCTCAATTCACAGTCATGCAGTGACAGGGAAGGATGGCTTATACATTGATCTGTATTCTTGGAAATGTGATATGCTTCAGATATTTCGCGCGTAGTTTGATGAGGATGCCGGAACAACACAACTGTATTCTCAAACAGAGGTTGGCACTTGCACGAAAAGCAATGTGACGCTAAATGGGAGTAAGGTGTGTTCTTCAACGAGCTTTTGTGTTCTCTGACGCACGTTCACACATCGGCCGGTTTGGCCAATGTACATACGTCCACAAGAAAGGGGTATCTTATATACCACTCCGGTTTGCACTTAACAAACTTGTTTACATGCTTCTGGAGGCATCTTCTACCTTTAGATGCATTCTGTGCCCTCCTGTGCACCATTGAACATATACTGCCCAATTTATTGGGTGCAGAGAAAACAACGCGCACGCCAAACCGGTTTCCCACATTTTTTACCCATGGGCCATTTTATGAATGTAAGGGATTACAGCCGCACGCTTCTTTTTTCTTCTTCCCTGTTCCCTGACGAAGTGCATGTGCGTCTTTCTTTATTTTTGACCGTACGCAAGAGCTTTTCACAGACTGAGGCTATTACGTAGGAAGGGTATCCAGCACCTATTACCCGTTCTAACTGTGCTACGAAACCACTTTGCATGGTATGAAGGCAACATTTTTCGAGGGCTGAACGTAAGCACGACATTACTATTCCGCGTTTAACGAGCTTGGAATGACCAGAAGAGTAGTCTAGAACGGGTTTTGCAGAACGAGGATTATATCTCCAACAAAGATGCTTATTACCGAAAAACAGGGAAAGGTCTAGGAACTGCAATTTGTTATCTTTGGGAACCTCGGAGGTAAACCGGAGGCCCATGCCTTCATTCTCGAAGCATGCCTTGACACTTTCAACGTCCACTGCTGAACCCTTTTTGATGATGATTAGATAATCGTCAACATAACGGAATACTTTTGTGTTTGGCTGAAGTTTAGTGCTTAGGGCTGCATCCACCTTCCCAAGAAAAACATAGATGCAACAACCGCGGTTCGTATCGCGACTGGTGCAAAACTTCGACATCTGTCACGGAAACCCTGTGGAATTGCATCAGACCACAACTACCTGTCAGGAAAAAACAAGCTTCAGGCGAGGGACGTTTCTTGAACCTAAGTGATGTGTCTGTGCCAGAAGAAATTCAGCAAGTTCTGCGAAAAGGCCCGAAGTTCTCCGTGGAACCTACCCTTCGACCTGAAGAAAAGATTGCCACAGCAAGGACCGTCTCCAAGCTGGCCAAGGAGGAAGAACGTTATAGGTGTAACAGAATGTGTTCAAGCAGTTTCGAGCAGTGTTAGCCATTTCAGTAGAAAATTGAGCATTCAACCAGTTGTTAAGTTTTGTTTGAACAATCAGCTAAGGGTACTCATTTCTGACAAGGAAGGGTTCTTCGTCATCATTAATGAACAAGATTTTTTTAAGAAGGCCGAGGAAGCCATAGAAAGGAATTTCAAACCACTTTCTGTGAAAAGCAAGGAAGTGAAGACAAGAGCGATTTCGCTGCTAAAAAGGCTTAACCTAGGAAAGCTTGGTTCTTCAGTAGAAAAGGCGAAAGGTGTAGAGCTGGAAATTTTTTACTCCATTAAAACACACAAACCGGAAATGCCGCTGCGCGCGATTGTTTCAGAAAGGGATACGTGGCAGTTGGCTGTATCTCAGTATCTGCAAAAACATCTTTCTGCGTTGCGCGTAAATGACCCTTTTCACGTAAAAAATTCTGGTATCGTGGTTGAATACCTCAACAAATGTGAATGTTCCGGTGTTACAGCTTTTAGTCTTGATGTAGTCGACTTATATTATTCTTTGCCGCATGATCAACTGTTAAACAGCGTAGAGCAGTGCATTGTGGAAGACAATGATGAGATATCGTTCAGGAATAGCACAGGAGTGTCGACTCAGTCTTTTTTAGAAATTCTGACGTTCTATTTGAAGTCCACCTTCGTCGTATGGCTTGGGAACCTGTACATGCAAAAATCAGGTGTTTGTATAGGTTCAAGTGTGGCCCTGTTTTAAGCCAAATTTTTCTTGGGAAGGTGGATGCAGCCCTAAGCACTAAACTTCAGCCAAACACAAAAGTATTCCGTTATGTTGACGATTATCTAATCATCATCAAAAAGGGTTCAGCAGTGGACGTTGAAAGTGTCAAGGCATGCTTTGAGAATGAAGGCATGGGCCTCCGGTTTACCTCCGAGGTTCCCAAAGATAACAAATTGCAGTTCCTAGACCTTTCCCTGTTTTTCGGTAATAAGCATCTTTGTTGGAGATATAATCCTCGTTCTGCAAAACCCGTTCTAGACTACTCTTCTGGTCATTCCAAGCTCGTTAAACGCGGAATAGTAATGTCGTGCTTACGTTCAGCCCTCGAAAAATGTTGCCTTCATACCATGCAAAGTGGTTTCGTAGCACAGTTAGAACGGCTAATAGGTGCTGGATACCCTTCCTACGTAATAGCCTCAGTCTGTGAAAAGCTCTTGCGTACGGTCAAAAATAAAGAAAGACGCACATGCACTTCGTCAGGGAACAGGGAAGAAGAAAAAAAGAAGCGTGCGGCTGTAATCCCTTACATTCATAAAATGGCCCATTGGTTAAAAAATGTGGGAAACCGGTTTGGCGTGCGCGTTGTTTTCTCTGCAACCAATAAATTGGGCAGTATATGTTCAATGGTGCACAGGAGGGCACAGAATGCATCTAAAGGTAGAAGATGCCTCCAGAAGCATGTAAACAAGTTTGTTAAGTGCAACACCGGAGTGGTATATAAGATACCCCTTTCTTGTGGACGTATGTACATTGGCCAAACCGGCCGATGTGTGAACGTGCGTCTCAGAGAACACAAAAGCTCGTTGAAGAACACACCTTACTCCCATTTAGCGTCACATTGCTTTTCGTGCAAGTGCCAACCTCTGTTTGAGAATACAGTTGTGTTGTTCCGGCATCCTCATCAAACTACGCGCGAAATATCTGAAGCATATCACATTTCCAGGAATACAGATCAATGTATAAGCCATCCTTCCCTGTCACTGCATGACTGTGAATTGAGCTACCTAGATAACCGTTAGACATGTGCCTTGATCATACGCTTCGCATGCTATTCATGCCGTCGTCATAATCTTTCTTGACATGCGCAATTTGTGTGTAAATGTGTCATTCCGATGTGGAAAATAAATCAGTTGTTAGTGAGCGCTCGTCTTATGTGGTTCCTCGCTTCGTCCTTTGTGTATTTTCCGCGCTCCCAGTTCGCTGAACGAAGAAAATGAACCACCTAGTTTCCCGGCGGTGGGGAAGTGACGCGGCGACCAGGAGACGGGGAACGGCGCCGGCGCGCAGTAGGGGGCGTCAAGCTTCGTACAGAGGAGGGCGAGTCGCTGCGGAAATTCTGGTGGAAATTGCGTCCGACGTGCGTGTCACTGCGGGCATTTTGCTGGAAGCCGTGGCCGACGTACGTGTCCGGCATTGAGCGCACACCACCGCGCCAGCTGTTTTGTCGAGGAGAAGGCGGTGGTCCCTCGTAGTGGCGCTGTGGTGCGCGACGTCTTTGAGCGCAGAATCGAGCCACATGTGCACGGAAACCGCAGTTGAAGCACACAGGGGCCTCACGCACGTCACCAAACCTTCCACGAGGCACCGTGTACCTGTGATCGTCCCACGAGGACACCATTGTAGGTGGTTGGATGAAGGCGTTCTGGGGACCACTGCGACGATGTAGGTTGTCGGTTGGTTGCTCCGGTGCTCCTGATAGGGGCACGTCGTACACCGTGGCATCAACGGCAGCACACATTGCGTCGTATGGCAGAGGGACATCACTGGCACGTGCCCTTGTCGTGGTGACGGCATCACGTCGTCCAAGTTCTTCGCGCACGATTTGTCTAATCATTGCGGCAAGATCGCAGGGTGGTGTTGGAGTGACGTCGACACTTGCAACGGTAGTGACGCTGGCAAGTCTACCAAACTTGGGAGTGATGCGCCTAGCCTTCAGAGTCTCAAACGTGCGGCAGTGTTGAATTACGTCCGCTACAGACTCCAAGGTGTCCTTTCCGATGAGGAAATTGTAGACATCTTCAGCAATACCTTTGAGGAGATGCCCAACCTTGTCATCTTCCTTCATGCGTGGGGCTACAGACTTGCACAATTTCAAGATCTCCTCAATGTAAGTTGTGCAAGTCTCGCCGGGCACTTGAGCACGCTGCATTAAAGTTTGCTCAGCGCGCTTCTTCTTCATTGAAGGGTCCCCGAAGCAGCTCGCTATTTCCTTCTGAAACTCTTCCCACGTCGTTATTGTTTCTTCGTGGTTTTCGAACCACACCAACGCCGTTCCTTCAAGAAACAATCCGACGTTGATCAGCCGGGAGGCCGAATCCCAATGGTTGTATCTACTCACACGATTGTAGTGTTTCAGCCATTCGTCGACGTCTTCTCCAACCTTACCAAGAAGGTTCGTGGCGCCATGTGTTGGGGCCACGTAGCGCCAGACGAAGACCGCGTGTTGTCGCCGTCAGCAATCGGATCCATAGAGAGGGTGGTAGTCCGGCCAGTCGGCGGCTTCGGCGTAGCTCCAGATGTAGCGCTTCCGTGATCGTTCACCCGGGATTGCTCTGCTGGACCCAGCACGTCCACCAATACTGTTACGGTGACAGACAGACAGACAACGAACTTTATTGGATCCTGAGGAGTTACGACCCCCTAACGGGAGGCCGTTGTAACTGCTGGCCGCGCCCACGTAGAGGACAGAACGCCGTGACGCTCCGCCCTTTCCTGGGCCCTCTGGATAGCCTGGGCTTGCTGTCGGAGTGCCGTGCTTCTGATGGCCTCCTCCCATTCGGCTTCGCTGGAGAGTAGAAGGGTTTGAGGCAACGCGGGACATCGCCAGAGCATGTGAGCCATGGAGCAAAAGGTTTCACTGCAGTCGGGGCAACCGGGGTCAACGTCCGAGTACATCTTACTGAGAATGCCCCGCGACGGGAAAGACCCCGTCTGCAACATTCTCAGAGTAGCTGACTGAGCTCTGCTGAGCTTCGGGTGAGGAAGAGGATAGACTCTCCTGCCAAGTTGGTAATGCTTTTACCTCATTAAATGTCAGAAGTGGATCATTCTGCTGAGTCTCTTCCTGCCCCTCCGGAGCCTCCAGACCGCCGCGGCGCGTGAGTTCTCGCGCACGATCGTGGGCCAGCTCGTTGAGGTTTGGGAAGCCCTCGAGAACGTTCTTCCCCATGTGTGCAGGAAACCAAGTGATAAAATGAGAGCCGGGACAAGCCCTCTTCTCTAGAATGGAGGCCGCCTCTCGAGTGAGGTTGCCCGATTCGAAAGCTCTGATTGCCTCCCTCGAGTCGGTGTAAATGTAGGAACGCTCTGGGTCAGACAAGGCCAACGCTACCGCAATTTGCTCCGCTATACCCGGGGTGGCCGCCCTTACTGAGGCGGAGGAGCGAAGCTCCCCCCGCCCGTCTATAACCGACAACGCGAACATTCTCCTGTTCCCGTACTGCGCTGCATCGACAAAGACGGCGGAGTCCATGTCATCTTTAACTCTCCTCAAGATGGCTCGTGCACGGGCTTTACGTCTACCTCGTTATACTGCGGATGTACGTTTCGGCGGGAAGGGCCCCACCATGTAGGTCGCCCTCGTTTCCCTACTCAGTGTTGTCCGCCGTTCCTCCATGATCCTAGAAGCCATGCCAACCTCGTCAAGGATTCTGCTGCCAGCCTTTGTTGACGATAGCCTAACCACCTGGGCAGTGACCTGCGCCTCTATTATCTCGTCTATGTTATTGTGCATCCCGAGTTGATCTAGCCTGTCGGAGCTCGTGAAAATAGGCAAGCCTAGGACTTTCTTGATGCTCTTGCGCATGAGCGTATTTAACTTCCTTTTCTCTGTTTTAGTCCATATTAGAGCTGACGCCACATAATTAATATGGCTCATAAGAAACGCGTGGTACATCCTAAGGAGGTTGTCCTCACTTAACCCCTTCTTGCGGTTGGACACCCTAGCGATTAACCTTAGCATATTCTCTGTCTTGGCTGTAACGTGGGTAATTGTTTTGGCATTACAGCCCCTCGCGTCTATGAGCAGCCCTAGGATTTTGACTGAGTCGACTCTAGGAATTTTCTTGTTGTTTTGTGTTGTTATATGGTATTTTTGGCACCAAGGCCAGTGGTGGCCAAAGAGTGCCAGGTCATGGTATGGGATGTGATCAATGAGGATGTTAGATGGCTGTATAAGGGCCTAAAATTGTTCGCAGTGACGGTGCGTAAAAAGTATAATTGCTAAATCATGACAGTGGCGTGAATTGTGTGTGAGGATAAATCAGTAGTGCTTGCGTTACTAAAATAGAGCATGGAGGTAGCACGAAAACCTCACGTACGCCCTTGAGACCAAGGGCCTGAGGTAGGTGCTTTCTCTTAAGAGACTACCGCAACATCGACCTCTTGTGAGAGGCCGTGCTACGGATCACCTGTGTATATGATGTGAAAATTACGAAGTTCTTTGAAGTATCTTAAAAGATATTCATATTTGAAAAACGGATCCTTGCCTAGCAACATTGCTGGGTGTAGTGGGATTTGCTGTCGGACTGGTACTGGAAAATGTTTTCTCCTAAGCACTTCAAGTTCTCGGCATTCCAACAAGACGTGAAGGACTGAGAGTGGCTGGCCACATTATCACAGCTGGGTGGCTCACCACCGGATAAAAGGTACGCGTGTGTGCTGTGTGTGTGTCCTATTCTAAGTCTGCATAATGTTACTTCGGTGTGGCGTGTCTTTGCAGTGGGCGTCCAACTACAAAGGTGTGGCTTAATCAAGTGTAATTTGTTATCTAGTTCTAGATCCCATGACCTTTGCCAGAAGGCCCTGAGCTTTTTCCTTAAAAAGGGTTTCAGGTCCGTTACGGGAACCCCCATAGATGTATTAGTAGCATTTACGTGGACAGAAGTGGCTAGCTGGTCAGCCAAGACATTGCCTTCGATGTCTCTATGTCCAGGCACCCAGCATAACACGATATGTTGGCCAGATGCATACATGGTGCAAAGGAGTGCATATAGTTCCATCACTACAGGGTTTTTATTCTTTCGGAGAGACATGATGGCTTTCACCACACTGAGAGAGTCTGTGAATATAATAGATTTTTCTAACTTTTCTTTGCTGATATGTTTCACAGCAGTCAATAGTGCAAAGGCTTCTGCTGTGAAGATACTTGTTTCTCGGTGCATAGCGCCGGATTCTGTAAATGAAGGACCGATCGCTGCATAATGAACACCGGCATGCGACTTGGAAGCATCAGTAAAAACTCAGCACAACAGTACTTTGCCTGTAATTCAAGAAAATGTGTATGTATATGCGCTTGTGGAGCATGTTTGGAAGTTCTGATGAAGGATATGTCACAGTCAATTTGTTGGCACTGCCATGGCGGGAGTGGTCTCGCCGGAGGCATTACATGGTGTGTAACAATCGAGACATCCATTTCTTCATTAAGCTTCCTGACACGAAGTGAGAACGGCTCTCTTAGTGCCGGTCGCTTGTGGAATAGTGTGGCACATCCTGTATCATTTACAGTAGGATAAGCAGGGTGTTCAGATTGTGCATTCACTTTCAGAAAATACGTGAAGATATTGTATGACCGTTGCAAACTGAGTGACCACTCGTCTGATTCCACATAGAGACTTTGTACTGGGCTCGTCCTGAAGGCGCCAGTGGCTAGGCGTATGCCCAAATGGTGAATCGGATCAAGCATTTTCAGCGCACTTGGTGCGGCAGAGTGATACACCACACTTCCGTAGTCTAAACGTGTCTTGACAAGACTCTTGTAGAGGTTCATTAAGCACTTCCGTCACTTCCCCAAGTTGTGTGTGACAGTATTTTTAGGATATTCATTGTTTTTAGGCACTTTGTTTTAATGTACTTGATGTGTGGGATGAAGGACAGTTTTGAGTCAAGAATGACACCTAGAAACTTATGTTCTTTGTTGACCTGCAAGCGTTGTCCATCCAGCGTAACCTCAGGATCTGATACAAGGCCTCTTTTTCTGTTAAAAAGAACACACGAGCTTTTAAGGGGGTTTATCTTAAAACCATTTTCATTTGCCCACTTAGTTATTTTGTTCAGGCCAAGCTGAACTTGTCGCTCACAGATTGAAAGGTTACATGATTTGAAGCCTATTTGGACGTCATCAAACATATACACAGTAAAACATTGCGGGAGGAATAACCGTACGAGGGAGTTCATTTTTACAATGAAGAGGGTGCAGCTAAGCACTCCTCCTTGTGGCACACCAGTTTCTTGAGTGAACGGTTTTGACAGGACATTTCCCACTCTAACGCGAAAAGTGCGATTGGACAGGTACTTTCTATTGTTTTGAGCATGTTGCCCCGAACACCCAACGCGGACAGGTCTTTGAGGATTCCAATCGCCATGTTGTGTCATAGGCTTTCTCGAGGTCGAGAAATACGGAAAGAAAAAACTGTTTATGGATAAGGCATCTCTAAACTATTCCCTCAATGCGAACAAGGTGGTCTAGTGTTGAGCGACCCTCCCTGAAGCCGCACTGAAGGGGGTCTAGTAGGTTGTTGTTTTCGAGAAGATAGATTAATCGCCGGTTTATCATTTTTTCATAGAGTTTGCACAAGCAGCTCGTCAATGCTATTGGCCTATAGCTACTGGCTAAGGACGGATCTTTCCCTTGCTTGTGTATTGGAATTATAATGGCTTCTTTCCAAGACGTTGGAATGTACCCAGCTGCCCACAAGGTGTTGTAGAGAGACAGAAGTGCATTCTGTGCTTCGGGGTGTAAGTTCCTGATCATCTCATACATTATACGATCACCACCTGGTGCTGAGTTGTGGCAGGAGTTCAAAGCGGCCTTGAGTTCGGCTACATTAAACGGACGGTTGTAAGGTTCATCTTTTGCGCACTTTCGTTCAAGGCGTTCCCGCTCAGCGCGTTCCTTGAACCTCAGGAAGGTTGGATTATAGTGGGATGCGCTAGAAATATGTTGAAAGTGTTCACCCAGAAAGTCTGCCTGGTCTTCCATGCTATTGCCTTCGGTATTTACTAAGGGTAGTGGTTGTGTTTCCCGGCCATTTATTTTGTTTAGGCTATTCCACACCTTACCCTCATCCGTATAAGAGTTTATGTTAGATATGTACTTTTGCCAGCTTTCTCTCCTAGCCTGTCGACGGACTCGTCTGCCTGCGACTTTGTTTGCTTGAATTAACGAGGTTCTCAGCTGTTGGATGGTCGCGAAGTAAAGCCAAGCTTTGTTCTGTTTTTTCTTGCCTCCCCTACATTCTTCATTCCACCAGGTATACGACGTTTCTAATTGTCTGTTGGTTTGTTAATACATTTTTTCAGCAGCGTCTATAATAAAATCGTGTTATATACGCCACAGCGTCGTCTATGCTAGAGGAAGCAATGTCATCCCACTGTAGATATGTGTGTTCTTGGAACAGCTCCCAGTTTGCGACTTAATTTTCCAACGAGGAAGCTGGGGGGAACCACTGTCTCGTTTTGTTAAGCTTATCGCTATAGGGAAGTGGTCGCTTCCGTATGGGTTTTTAATACCTGCCATTCAAGATACGGAACTAGAGTACTGGGATGTGATGGTTAAGTCGATAGATGAGTATGTTTCGGTGCGTGGCATTGAAGTATGTGTGTTCGTTTTTGTTGGCAGACATGCACCAGTAGAGAATAGGAAATTTTCTATCAGTCTTCCTCTCGCATCACAACGAGAATCTCCCCAAAGAGTGCTATGTGCATTGAAATCTCCAACTAGTAAATAGGGTTCAGGAAGCTCATCAATTAGGTTCTGGAATTCAGTTCTACTAAGTCTATAGCCTGGGGGAATGTATAATGAGATGACAGTGATTAGCTTGTTAAAAAGCACCGCTTGAATAGCGACTGCTTCTAGATGTGTTCTCAGATGGAGTTGCCTGCAGCTAACGCTACTATCAACTATGATCGCCACACCACCGGACGAAGTGACTGCGTCGTCACGGTCCCTGCGGAATATGGCATATTGTCTGAGGAACTTTGTGTGTGTTGGTTTAAGATGTGTTTCTTGAACACACAGCACTTTTGGACTGAATTTACGCAGGAGCTCATTAACGTCGTCTAGATTATGCAGAAGACCTCTGACGTTCCATTGCAATACCTGCGTATCCATCTTGAATGGAAGGTTAGTGCTGTGTGTTTAGAGAAACCTCAAGTTACGGAGCTCTTTCTAGGCCCCGTAATAGGAATTTTTCCTTTCTTAGAGCGGTCGACAGAGTCGCGCCGCTCCTTGGCGCTTTCCGCGCCGCCTCACTCGAACTAGTGTCCATCACCTCTTGCGAGGCGTTGGATGTTCGCCGAAGAGGCTTTCGCCTCAGGAGGCAGAGCCTTTGGCCCACCTGCTCAGAGGCTGTGGGTCCTTTTTTAGAGATGGCGATGCAGCACTGGCTGCAGCCGCCGAGGGGGAAGTTGGCGTCACTGCCAGCTCACTACGTGTGCGCTGGACAGCCGCCGGAAGCCGTTGTGACGCTGCCCCCTGTCGCGCCACATCGGCAAAGCTACCATTCGGTAGGTAGGAAATACGCCTGCGTGCCTCCTTGAAGGAGATGTTTTCTTTGACCTTAATTGCAACTATTTCCTTCTCTCTCTTCCATGATGGGCACAGATCGCGAGGTACGCGGCATGGTCCCCATCACAGTTCACACAGTGTGCAGCATTTTCGCAGGACTCGGACGGATGTTCAGTTGCACTACATTTTGCACAGTAGAGCGGCCGCGACAGTTTTGTGAACTGTGGCGAATCGCTGGCACTTGAAGCATCGGAGAGGATTTGGAATGTAGGGTCTGACTTTGAGTTTGATGTACCCTGCCTCGATCGTTTCGGGCAGGATACTGGAGCCAAAAGTAAGGATTAGATGCTTGGTCTGTATTTCCTTTCCATCGCGCCTCATGCTAATTCTCTTCACATTCAGGACATTCTGGTCACTCCAGCCCTCAACAAGTTCAGCCTCAGTTAGTCCCCATGAGGGTCATCATCTGAGACAACACCACGGGATGTGTTCATCGTGCGGTGGGGGGTGACTGTCACTGGGACGTCCCCAAATGATGTTAGATTCAGACAGTTTCTGATGCTGCATTTGGTCGCGGAGTTCTAAGAGGAGATCTCCATTTGCCATTCTCGATGCTTTGTAGCCTGCTCCAATTGTATCTGACAGTGTTTTCGAGACCAGAAGGTGAGATCATTCCACTGTCTTTCCTGCTTTTTTCGGAATGTACGACATGATAACGTGGAAAGGTTTCTTCTGGTGTCCACAAAGCGAAATACATCTTCGGTGCTGCCCCCTCTTATGGGGACGATCGGAAGTTTCGGGAAAGAGCTATCCATAGGATGTCGTATGTTTCGGCAGTAACGCCAACCACCCACCACAGAGCCCAACTAGGGGACGCTGCAGGAAGTGTGAAAAGCACATCCTGCAAGCGCCAGCTGTACGTTACCGCTATACCAAATATGGCGTATCCAAGGCTGGCTACCCACACAAGGTTAACCCTTGCCGCCATGAAAAAGAAAGTAAGTTGAAGAGAGTAGGGACAGGAAAGGTGAACAGTGAGAGAGAAAGACGAAGATGTGGGAGAGAGATAGGAAAAGGCGACTGCCGATTTCCCCTGGGTGGGTCAGCCCAGGGGTGCCGTCTACGTGAAGCCGGGGCCAAAGGGGCTGTGTTGCCTCTGCCGGGGGCCTTAAAGGTCCAATCACCCGGCGTCGGCTCAACCCCCAGGATCCCCTTTTCCCCGGACACGGCAAAGCACGCACGGCGAGGCGTGGGAAGGGGTCGAAACCCCCCCGTTAGCTCGGGTCCGTGGTGTCGCTACACACCAAACGCCTGCTTGCGCAGACGCCCCTGCGGGGAGGAATTTTCTGTCTACTCGCATATAATGCCACGGGGAGCTGGTTTAAAGGTGTTAGACCTCTAACTCCTTGCCTTGCCGGTCTGTAAAGTAACAGCTCCGACTTAATCGGAGACAGCTTGAGACCCGTGTCCGCGAGGTAGGTCTCCGTCTCGTCCAAGGCCGCTTGTAAAGCTTGCTCGATGTCCGCTAGGGAACCCCCTGGGCACCAAATCGTCATGTCATCCGCGTAAAGTGCGTGACCTATGCCCCGGAGGCCACCCAGCCTGTCTGAAAGACCCTTCATGACTATGTTGAAGAGCAACGGTGAGATAACTGAACCCTGGGGGGTACCCCGAGGTCCCAATTTGTATTCGCTCGACCGAATCTGCTCCGCTTGAATAGTAGCAGTTCTGTTCATGAGGAACGACCTGACAAAGGCCTGGAATTTGACTCCCAGGCCCATGCCCGCCGTGGCCTGCAGTATGTATCGATGGAACACTGTGTCAAACGCCTTAGTGAGATCCAGGGCTAGAATCCCCCTTACGTCCCGAGTGCCGCTATCAAAGATTTGCTTCTTCAGCATTAGCATAACATCTTGCGTAGATAGCCCGTGCCGGAAACCCATCATATTATGTGGAAAGAGGCCCATACGCTCTATATACCCGGAAACCCTGTTCAAAATCGCGTGTTCTGCTACCTTGCCTATGCACGAAGTTAGCGATATCGGTCTCATGTTGTCCAAATCAAGGGGTTTTCCAGGTTTTGGAATCAGTATCACCGAGGCCGCTTTCCATTCGTCAGGCACATCTCCTTCCTCCCATACTCTGTTGATCTCCTCAGTTAGTAGTTCCACTGCCTTATCGTCCAAGTTCCGTAATAGTCTGTTAGAAACCTTATCCGGCCCCGGAGCCGATCTGCTATTTAAATTGTGCAGCACCACCCTTATCTCCGATTCGGTGAAGGGCGCGTCCAGATCCTCCACCGTCGCGCACTCGATCTGCGGATAATCCTCGTCCTGCGTCGGCCCTATGGGGAGGTATTTATCCGCGACCGCATTCAAAAACGATTGTCAGTACCTCCCTCATGCTTGTGCCTGTGGATGACTTTACTGAGTGTTTGCCTTTGATTCCCCTTAGTCTGCGCGTCACCCAGGAGGTGTTTAAGAGGTTCCACTTCCCTCCTGTGCGCATGGACCCGTCTACTGCCGCGCATACCTCGTCCCACTGTAGCCTATTGAGCTCCACGCAATATCTCTCTATCTCTCTATTAAGCTCAGCAACCTTTTTTCTTAGCCTGCGGTTTAGCCGTTGTTTTCCACCTCGTCAGAATCGAGGATTTGGCCTCCAACAGGTGCGCTAGGTGGGGGTCCATCCTTGGGACTTCCGCTTCCGTTTGTACTACCTTAGTAGCCCTCTCTACATCCTCCTTGAGCGAGGCGATAACCTCGCTGAACGAGGAATATGTGTCCGTGCGCTCCTTTCTAATTGTCCTAAACTGGTCCCAGTCCGTGACTCTAAATACCCTTGTTGGTTTGGCGTCGACCTGTAAAGTTACCGCTGCTATGAAGTGATCACTGCCCAGGTTCTCCTGTTTATTGGCCCACGTGACGTTACCTACGTTCCTCACACATGCCAAGTCAGGCGTTGTGTCTCGAGCAACCGACGTGCCCAGCCTAGTGGGGAACCCTGGGTCCGTGATTACAGTAAACGCGAGATCATCCAGGATCCTCACCAGATTCTCTCCTTTTACCGTCTGTCTCGCATAGCCCCATGCATTATGAGGGGCGTTAAAGTCCCCGGCAACTATCAGTGGAGAGCGCTTGGCTATCGACGTCGCCTTCCTAAGGAGACAGTTAAACGTCTGTCTATGGTCCGACGGCGGGCTATACACATTAAGTACAAAGACGCTCTGCTTGAGCCGTCCGTGCGGTATAACCTCCACGGAAAGGGCCTCCATTTTACCCGTCCGGATTGGATTTGGTGTTCAATGTAGGCTAACTTTTTGCTTATCATCGTGGCTAGTCCTCTTCCTCCCTCGTTCCTGACCGACACAGTTTTAAAGCCAGGGAGGGTAGGGACATCACATAGTGTCTCCTGTAATAACAATAACTGCGGCTTTTCCACCTGAATCTCCAAAAATTGCCGCAGTGGAGCCTTGCGCCTTTGAAAACTAGCGCAGTTCCACTGCCAGATTACCAGCTCTTTGTGATCGCCCTCCATGATGCTACATAACCATGCCTTGCTCCGCACCCGTAGCATCCTCGGAGTGATTCGTTGTCTTGCTCTGCGTTCGGACCTTGGCTTTGGCCCTAATCGCCGCCTTTTCCTCCAGTACCGTTACTCTTTGCAACAAAAGCTTTACACTTTCCTGATTTTCTCTACTTATCCTGAGTAGTTCCTCCAACATCTTCTTTTGCTGAGCCTCTCCCTCAGATGCTTCCGAGTCGCTCTCCTCTTCAGGTAGAGGCGCCTTACGCTTTGCTTTAGTGAGACCTACGCGGGGTACCTGTTCGACTGCCTCTGGCGACTGGTTGTTCGCCTCTATTTCACAAGGCTTGGGGTTTGCCTTGATGGCTTTGAGGCGGCGTACCTCCTCTATAAGCGCCTTCACTTCCTTAAGCAATGCATCTACGTGCGACCTACTACCATGCTCTGGCGAAGCCGACCGCGTTACCTCCTTTGGTCTCTGCTGCTCCCTCTTCGTCGTCCCTTTGACACGATCCGCCCAGGTAGGCTCCTCCTGGATTCTCACGCTGGATGCCGAGCACCCTCTGGATCGAGAGCGGCCCCTTGTAGCGTCGTGCTTCCGCGCTGCTGGCGTGCGTGAGCGGCTCCTCTCGGTGCTGCGCTCCCGCAGAGCTGGCGTACGCGAGCGGCTCCTGCCACCGCCGTGCTGACGTTGGTCGAGTCACGTGACCGATGAAACTCCTGCAGCTGCTCGGCGCGTCGCCTCCGTTGCCTCCGTCGTCTTCTTACGATATATGGAACTTGAAATTTGTCCCTGCACTCCTTGGCCGCCGTAGGGGCGGGCCACCGCACAAAGTGCACTTCGGGTCGCACCGGTGATCTTCCGTCGGCGATCGTTTCCCGCAGGTGCGGCACCACTTGCTTCCCGGGTTGGGACACACGTCAGCCCGATGTCCCAGTTCTCCACACTCGTAGCAGACTTCCGTGTGGCGTCGGTAGAGCGTGCAGCGAAATATGCTTGCGCCGCATGCCACGTAGTTGGGCACCCTCATGCCCTCGAAAAGCACCACCACCGCCGTGGTGTTCTTGATCCGCCTTGCCTCCAAAGCGCTCGGGTTGCGATGATTTACAATTCTCGCTCTGAGTTGAGCCTCGGTGACTTCCACGTCGACTCCTCTTATAATTCCTTTGCACGTATTCTCAGGTGGGGCCAGGTACGCCGCCAGCCCGAACGTGCCTTCGCCGAGCCTAATTTGCTGCACTCTGGCGTAAGCGTCTGCGTTTTTCTCGTGCGGGGTGCACACCACAAAAATGTTTTGAACACCATTGGGACACATTGTGTCCTCTTCGATTTCGGCAGGAGCCAAGGCCGCTGCCATGGCCAAGGCTTGCTCAAAGCGTATTCTACTGATCTTGTTGACATTCAGGCCATCCCTTGGTCGGACAACGATACGAAAAGTATCCCTCGGCAGTGGAGGGAGCCTCGAAGCAGCAGTGACGCGTCGTATCGCGTCGCGCGGTGCAGCAGTGCGGCCGCCTTTCCGCCGTCTACCGCGTGTATTTCCACCGTCTTGAGTCGAAGAATATGCCTCCCTACTCTTGCCGGGCCGGCGGCCATATGCCACCTTCCATCCCGGGTCGCATGCCTCTTCTTGAGAAATCTCTTCTCCTTCCACAACTTCCATCCTGGGTTCGAAGCCCCACATGTGCGGGAGTAGGCCTAAGCCTACCCACGTCGCCTCGCCGTGGTAGGCTTACCACGGTAGGGTTAGCTGGACCGCGGCGTGAACGAAAGTTCAGACACCTACAGAACGTCGCAAAGTCCTTCCACCGACGAAAATCCGGTAGCAGCAGAGTCCTCTTGACTCGCCTCGTCGATTAAGCATAAATCACCCGGTTCCGCAGGGGTAACTACCCGAGAACATTTGTTGAAAGCCGGTCCGATGTTACGGTGAGATGCGTTTATTTACAGGAGATGATGGATGCGAGAGTCCAGGGATCGAGCAGATCACAGTTCGTGCCCTGCGTCGTTGTCCTCTTCTTCCATGCGTTCTCCCAGTATCGTAGCAATATCTTTTAGCATTGCCATACAACGAATAAAGCGGTATTCACACGAGGGGCAAAGCCGCGGGAAATAAAGGCGGAGCTTAGTGAGGTCAGCTGGGGGTGACAATTCCCCTAAAAAGTGCCCGCTCACACGGAGGAGGCGAACGGGGTAGGAGGCCAGTGTTAAAACTACACTACTCTGGTGGCTCGTGCCACTACACGTTTCAACTTTTGCTAACGGCAAAAGAGGAATGCGGGCCAAGAAGTAATGGCCAGGTGCGGAATTAGGCTGTTAAGACGTGCGCTGCTGCCTGTCCCAGAATGCGCGTAATAAGTTTACGTAATATTGCCACGCCCACTTCTTGTTTTATTTTGATGTATTTGGGTTTGACCAGCAAGGACAGTTAGCAACGCTCGACGCTGATCGTGCCGCAGTGTTCGAGAAGCTTCGCGATTGTAGTAGATCATTTGTTAAGATTGCGCGCAGGACGCGAATAGTCTAGATTATTCCGGCGCTTACGCGACCACTAGTGATAAGACTGGAAATTACGATGCGTGATGTATAAGGACGGCGCATCCCAGCCATGAGCAGATTATCGACGGCCGACGCCCAGTTCGCCGCTATCAGTGTACAGCGTGTATTGCTGTAGTTTGAGCTTTCCTTTCCCGGCCACAAGTTCGGCCAAATAGACAGTTTCATCTCGACACGCCGACTGCTGTCTTCATCGTCGTCGCGACCACGTGACAATATACCGACGCTGCTGTGCCCTTTGTTTGGATCTCCAGCATTATTCCGCGTGCTTTTGTTGTTGCATGTCCGAACTCAACGACAGGGACGTCGACGGCAGCTTTTTCCCCTGCTGAAGAAATTGCGCAGAGCCTTTCGGATTAATAAACTTCAGCTATAATTAGTGAGGCTTTGATTATGCAGTCAAGTCATAGGAATTGAAATGAAGCATCTTTGGATGATGGTCGGCTTTGTGTTAACGAAAAAGTGCTGTTATCCTAGTTTTTTTTATTTTCACGAGAACGGAAGAGATGTCACCTCTTGATGCGTAACAGTGATGTCTATTGGCGTTTTATTAAAAATGGAGCACAGCGAAACTATAAATTCCTGCTGTCGACAACACGCAGAATCAGTTTTAGGTGTAGCAGAAAAAACGAGATTCCTGTTCCGCGAGGGTATAGCGTAAATTAAGGCATAAATCACGCTTCTGATGGCGTGTTAAAATAATTTTTAATGTATATTGTGAGAGCGACAAGTGAACGACTCTTCATCCTGTATACATATCATCACCTGTAGATCTTCGTCACCTGTATATACCATCACCAATGTGATTTTGGCTCGAACACGGCTGAATAAAGCGGTTCCTCATATATAGTAGAGGTGCGGGGTAGAAGACAAGAAATCCGCGTCCACGACAAATCCGGATTGGGCCCGTCGTCTGCATGCATGGTGCATTTAGGCGCCGACGGCGAGTGCACAGATAATCCGCCAGCAGGCGCATCCACACGATAGGCGGAGTGCTAACGCACAACAGCACCAGAGAGCCGAATTATTCTCGTGCGCAGCTTCTGTGCTGGCTGCCAGCGGACGGGTTAGAGAGTAGTCGACAACATGAAGACCGACAGAAAATGACGCCGCATTCTAGTCACTGCAACGACACTCGCTTTGTCGAGTGTCGAGCTCTGACGAGGACAGTAATTTGTTTCGGTAAGAACGGTGTTGTTGGTGGAAAGACTGTATGGGAATGTATGGGCTGTATGAAAAGAAAAACCTGCTCTACGAGAGCTGCTGAAGACTGACCTCGGTGCTGTCGTGCGTGGGGTCCCGCATACGAAGGGAGGATACAGTGATGCGCCTTTTTCTTTTGCGCACAATTCTGAAATGCAGGCCTTGTGGTTTCAAGGATCACCTGCTCGAGTGCCAGATCTAAAACGAGAGCGCTCTTGCTTTCATTTTCTATGGGCGCCATAGATGCCAGGAATGCGTGACCAGAAATTAAATGCAGATTTGTGTCGAAAACGGGAAGTTTTAAAAACATGAAAAATTCTGGGCAGATCCCATGCATTTTGGCAGTCAATGTCATGCGTAACAGTTTCCATGAAGATACCCGCGAACATTTTTTATTCCGATAGTACTTATATGGACAGTCTCGACGGGTTTTTGCCGTCGCCGTCATGTCCCTCCCGTGTGAAGTCCAAATTGATAAAAAAAACCCGCGCATCGTATGTTCTACCGCGGGTAAAAGCGCGCGAGCGGCGGCGACGAGCGCGGCCGAAGCAGAGATCAAACGAGCCGACCCATTTCCGTCGCTGGGAGGGTGCATGCGATAACATCAACCCGCTCGGGAGGCTTGCAGTCGAAGCAGACAGGAAACGCCCCGCCCTTCTTTAACGACCATGAAAAGACGCGAAGGACGCGAGGGGGGGGGGGGTTGTCGCGTGAGCAGCAACATTCAACTTTGAATCTAAGGGCCCGGTCGCCGTCGCGCGCGCTATCTCGACAGCCATCACAGCGGGCGGCTCGTATACCCTTCTACGTGCTGCGCTCTCAACGCGAAGTGTCTACGCCGATAGCATCTCTCCTTGGAGCGCCCGTATTCTCTTACACCAGCGTTCTGTAGCTACGCGAGATCGGATACAAAACAATTAGCTGCCAGCCTCACTTAGTATAACAGTACAAATTGTTTCTATCGCATTCATTGCTTCGCCCTTGCGGTGAAACTGTAATTTCTTTTTTTGCTTGGAGCCAAGCGTTACGATGTGGATCAACGTATTTGTGTACATGAGGTACTTGAGGGCATATTGAGGGCTTACCAGGCACGTAGACTACATGGGTGCCTAAAGAAGTAGTTCGTGGCCCGATGTCAAACGGATCTCAAACGATGTCAGATCTCAAACGCGCGCTTCTTTCTAAATGGCCTTTGAGATCCCCTTCTGCCGCGCTCGACACGCAGAGTTAACGCAAGGAATACACCAGGGAACGTGAAGGTTTCCTCTGACCACGCCACACGAGATCTACAGACGGCAAGCCGGGCCGCTAAAGCGCTAATCTCTTAAAACTTGCATTACCATAACCTTGTGGTAATGACGGAACCGGTCCGCCTTAGTAAAGGTATAGGGCAGACATGGCGCTCCCGAGATGAATAGGGGTGGGCGGCCACCACCCCCCCCCCTTACCTCCCTTATGCGCAAGCCATGACGAGTGCCATTCCAGACACCTACGTGAGGGAATAGACCGATCTCACCAGATGATCTGCGCATGCGCGAGATTTCGACAGCGGCACTGCCGCCATCTTAGTTGGAGTACTCTGAGCGCTGCTGGTGTGGCTGCTTGCTGCGTGCTTCAGGTATATTGCCGTTTGGCATGAATCCTCGGCACAGAAGACAATTGAACGCTGTGTTAAACTGTGTCCGGACCTCTCATGTATGTTATTTTACTTCAGGTTACACTGCATATCCCAGCTTTAAGAGAGAAAAAAAGAACAGTAGACAACGTTTACATGTGACCAGGTCGGTTTCGTCGTATTGATGGGCGCGCGTCGCTTCGCTGATAAGTATTAGTTAAAAAAAAATAAAGACGAGAAATCATGTTCCTGCCGTCATGAGCGCAAAAATCTTTAGTGAACGTCAGCACGCGAGCGATAAATGTTACAGTGTGCGGAAAATAACTTGCCCAAACGAAGAGCTCTCCGCGACTACGAAGACGGGAAAAAAACAAACAGATGAGACGCAAAAAAAAGAAAGCTTTTTGCGCTTCTTTTTTGTTCAAGCAGTACTTTCAATGTACGTACACTGTGTTGTCAGCGCAGGACTTCGAGCACAGTGATGCGTTAAACGTGAATGAATATGAGACGGTCGCCGTGAAGCAGGTTAGAAGCGCGCTCGCGGGGCGACGACTGGCCGCATGCCGTTTGCAAAAGTTAACGTCACGGAAATCTTGTGAACGGCAAAATTTCCTGCTGCACAAGGGATGGATGAGTAAGTAAGAGGTTTGGTGACACACACAATGTGGCGGATGAGCAGTAGCCCGCTCAGGCCGGCGGCGGCAGGCTCAGCTGATTGCTCGTAAAGTCCCTGGATATTCTTGGGAAAGTACCGTCTTTCTTTTAACCGAGCCGCCACGCCGAGCACCCTCCTCTCCCGCCTTCCTCCACCCCGCTTCACCGGCCGTCGCCCAAGAATTGTGCGCGAGCCTTTCTTTTCTTTCTTAGTTTTCATTTTTCGCCGAACCGGCTCTCGCCACCGTTCTATCAAGAATGCCATGTCACACTGATAACGAACGTGCTGTGCGTGACTTGGAAATATACCGGCGCACAGCGATAGTGAAAGGAGGGGCACGCGGGATATAGATGTGTGGCAGAAACACTCCCCAAATACTCGGTTTTTCAGAACGATATTGCGACGTGTCGTGTATCAGTAGAATTTCGGCACCCGTGCGCTCTGACACTCGAAGGTGTGCTATTTTCATGGGGCGTCCGTCATGCCAGGATGCTGCGCGTATCAGTGCTCCAGCCGGCGGGAAATGGCTTCACGTTGTTCAACATCCCGCGAGGAAAAATGAATGTCGCACGCAGAAAAAAGTGGATTATCAACGTCGACCGAAAGGACCTCGTCCCGACCGAGAATACTATGCTCTGTGAGGTACTGTGTATTTATTTCTACTTCAACTACTGTGTATACTTGAAGCTTGTTGCAACTTCATGAAAGCGAGGAAAATCTTGCTTATTTCACTTGCCATTTGATGGCGTGTGCGTTGTAGTAAAGATTGCTGTTCATCTTCGTAATCTCAATGTAGATTTCTCGAGAGAACGCTTGCAACTCTGACGCTTGTTTTGTTGTTATCTAACAGGCTTTTGGCATGGAGGAGAATAACAAATGTGATTTTTTTTGCAACAAGAAGAAGAAGAGTCATGAAGGCGCAAACCCCGATAGTTTGTGTCAAGCGTGGAGGCGTGGCAAGTATATAGGTTGCACAATAGAGAATAATAATATTAGTAGGAGTTCTAGTGTAATTCTAGTAGTAGAATATTTATTATTAAAAATGAGTGTAAGTAAATTCACCATGTAATAATTACTGCAACTGAAGATGAGCGGTAGAAGTTTCTGTGATTAGGAATGAATAAGAAGCAGACGCTCAAACCTTATTGTTTTTGGTGTACCTGAAATTCGAAAGAGACAGAAAGGACCTGAAACAGAAAGTCATTACAGAGATATTCTGCGAAAAGCTAAATACGTCCGGCAATACAGTGGGCCGAATCCACCGCCTCGGCAAATCGGGTAAACAAAGACCTGTGATAGTATATTTTCAGGATTATAATGAAAAAGAACTGGTACTGAAAAATGCTCATAAGCTCAAAGGTACTAAAATAGCTATCCAGAATGACTACTCACCCAATACACTGAAGAAGCGAAAGCTTTTGTGGAACAGTGCCAAAAGCGAAAAGGAACAAGGCAAGAAGGTAACCCTTATTCACGATAAACTGCGAATCGATGGTGACTCTATTTTTGGGATGAAAGCAGTAACAGCCGAATAAAAGTGCTAAACCGTGAACAAGGGTTCTTTCAAAACTGACGTAACCAGTTTCAAAGCTCTGACTTTCATCTCTTGAACATAAATGCGCGCAGCGTCGTAAACAAAGCTACGCAACTTGAAACTATCCTTCTACGTTATGCTCCTGATGTTGTTGTAACACAGAGACATGGTTGCACGCTGATATTGATGACGCAAGTGTTTTCCCACCCTCATATCAAGTTTTTCGAAAAGACCGATGTTCGCGGGGAGGTGGAGTTGCCGTACTTGTGAAAAGAATATACGGCATTGCTGACGCAACAAGTTGATAATCAAGAAATCATAACTTTGAAGTTATCATGTAGGCAACGCAGTATAGTCCTGATTGCGGTTTATCGGGCACCCGATTCACCCCATGAATTTTGGAATCATCTGTGTGATCATGTAGCGCGCTTTCATGATGACAAAGTCATTATAACTGGGGATTTTAATCTTCCAACGTTGATTGGAATCGCCATACTCGAATAGTAACCCACGTGGGCACGTTGATTACGTGGCCGACATTATGCTGAGTGCTGACGTTCACCAGGTTGTAAATGAACCAACTCGCGTTCAAAATAATTCTTCTTCACTACTAGATCTTATCTTTATTAGCCGTTCAATTGAAAATTACAATACATCCGTTGAAGAAGGTATCTCTGACCCCATATGGTGTGTCTTACGTGTTCTCTCGAGGTACAAAAAACAATTAGCACTCCAGTTTTGATTAAAGACTTCTCTCGGGCTTGTGATGAAAGTATTATGGATTATCTACTTCATAACGTGGACAATTTTCAAGGACATGATGTTGAGGTACTCTGGAAGTCATTTAAGACCTTATGCACGTACTGTCTTGAAAATTTCGTTCCGGACAGAATTAAAAAAACGCGGAAAAATAATCCTTGGATAACAAGGGATATATTGCACCTCAAACGAAAATTTAAAAGACTAAAACGGGCTAAATCAAACAACAATACAGTGAAAATGGCACTAGCGAGGTTGAATGAGGCAGTCTATAATGCAAAGCAACATTACTTCAGTTATACATTGCCTAATTTCATCAAAAACTCCCCCGAGAAGTTTTGGCGATACCTTTCCACACAGAAAAAGGCAGTTGATCGAATTATGTGCGATGGCGTGACTATCGATGATAAGCGCAGTATAGCTGAAAGGTTCAATGAATACTTCCACAGGTTTTTTCTAATCAAACTGAGCCGTTACGTCAGAGCCGTAATAGCCTGCATGAAAATTCCACCCTAATTTCAGAAGCTGGTGTTGTTTCTATGTTACTGAATTTAAAGACGAAATCGTCGCCTGGCCCTGATAATATACCAAACCCCTTTCTTCGTCGCTATGCCGAAGTGCTTTCGAAATATCTTGTTGTTATTTTCCGTGCTTCCTTGTCATCAGCTGGCATTCCTGTTGATTGGAAAACAGCACGAATCGTTCCCGTCTTAAAGAAAGGAGACAGCATGCTATTAACAAACTATCGACCGATCTCATTGACGTCATCATGTTGCAAAATGCTGGAGCACGTCATCGCGAATTACATAAACAAGTTTTTAGCTGACAATAGTAAATTAACTCCGTTTCAACATGGTTTTAGAAAGGGGCTCTCTACAGTCACCCAGTTGACAACAATCGTACATCGCTTAGCCTCGGTTCTAGACAAATCAGGTCAGGTCGATGTTATTTTCCTGGATTTTAAGAAGGCTTTTGACCTTGTATGTCATTCTAAACTAATCTTAAAGCTTCAGGCACTAGGCTTACCAGGTTTTATTATTTCTTGGGTTGCAGCATACTTAAGCGACAGAGTGCAATTCGGTGTATTGATGGCCATTGCTCAAGACAGCTACCAGTGACTTCTGGTGTGCCACAAGGAAGTGTCCTTGGGCCATTGTTGTTTTCTATGTACATAAATGATATCGTTGATGTAATTAGTGAGCCGGTTTGTATCAGACTTTTGCTGATGATTGCGTGCTGTTTAATGAGGTGAAATGTTCTGAGGATCAAGTACTCCTTAATTATAATTTACAGAAAATTCATAAATGGTGCGAAAAATGGGACATGGTTCTCAATGCCCAGAAAACTGTTTTCATGAAAATAACCAGAAAGAGCCATTGTCTTTCCTTTCCGTACTCGCTTGCATCAATTCCGCTTGTTGAAGTTACAAACTACAAATATCTCGGTGTCACTATAACAAACACGCTAAAATGGAATTCACACATATCAAACATATGTGCGTCCTCCTTCCGAAAACTCTGCTTACTCAGACAAATTAAAACAAGCACCAGCTGAGGCAAAACAATTAGCATACTTATCACTAATTCGACCGAAGCTTGAATACGCCGCTATTGTTTGGGACCCACATACTAAACAAAACATCGATGCTCTCGAAAGGATTCAACGAAAAGCTATACGGTTTATTTATTCAAAGTATCGGAAAACTGACTCTCCAACACTTTTAATGTGTGAACACGGTATCCCAACATTGCAGCTACGACGTAAGATACAGAGACTGAAATTTCTTTTTCAGCTAAAAAACAGAAAAATAGCTTTAAATCCAGATGAATACATATCACCCCTCTTAACCCGAGAAACGAGGCATCGTCATGCCGAGTGTCTTACGCCCTACAGCACCAGAACCAATGCGTTTAAATTTTCATTTTTCCCTCGTACGATAAACGAGTGGAATGCCCTTCCATTGACATGGTTACATAGTGCTGAACTAATAGAGCAAATGATTAAATAGACGTATGTCGTTTTGTTTTGATGTAACCATATCTGCTGTATTTACTGTATGTCACCTTACCTACTATATTTTATGATTACTGTATGCGTGTATATACATTCTACTTTGTTGTGTGTATTGCAATGCATGGCGATTGTTTTGCCTTTTTGTGTTGTTGCACGGATCTGTGTACAATGTATAATGTTCAGTTGAATGTAATATTGTAACCACTCCTGCTTGGGCCACTCAATGGGCCTGCAGTATCGTATAAATAAATAAATAAAATAAAATAAAGGACGGAATAATTAACAATGACTTAGCCAGCAAGAATGAATAAGATTGCTTCCTCCAAAGAGAAAATTACTGAGAATGCCCAGGCGAAATTGAGAATGGCTAAAAAGGACTAAGCACAATTAGGAAAGTAATAAATGTGTCGACAAAACTGTGACTGTGACGCAGAACGACCTAGTTAAACTTGAGGATAAATCGGAATAGTAGGGATGGATGATTTACCGACAAAGGTGTTGGGTCTCCCGATGGTGTCGTACCGGATCCCAGTGCGCCCATCTCACCTCACCGACGGGCGGCGCCACCAACGCCAAGCCTACGTCACCTCCGTCGCGCGAACACAGCGCCATCCTCTCGTCGGCGGCGAACCCTAGCGAGACGCGCCATGCGGCTCAAGCGACCCTACAGGGTTGATGCACCCCCACAGTGTAACCTTCTAGAAAAACAGATATGAAAAGAATCTCCCTCTGCCTCGAAAAATCGTGGAATATAAATGTCCTAACAGCTATTGATAGATATTGCGTGAAACATAGGCGATACTGGTCACTTTTTTCGCTTGAATTGTATTGCTGGCCACATGTGCGACTAATGATATTGTTTATTATCGCAGCTGCATTTTGCTACGGATCAGTTAGAGCCGCTGATACTGAAACGTTACGGGAAGAAGAAGTTGAAGCCTAATGCGGTTCCGACCATTTTTTCTCACCGAAGAGCACCTAATCATAGGAAGCCTCTTGTGAAAAAGATGCCACTCCCAAACATAAGTGGTGAGTAACATGCCTTGAAGTTTTGTAGAATGAACACAAAGCACTATTTAAAATATTTGCTCTCGGTATAGATCATGAGTAAATATCCAGCTGTGTAATAATTAACCGCTACGATTTTGAAGTGGTTTTTTTTTGACGTTGCCCATGCATTATTATTTTTTTTTCTTGCAGTACACTTAGCCGCGCTCTGTGTCACAGCTGTAATGCCTGCCAAGTCACCCTCTAATGCTCTTCTGAGCCATAGCGTTTCCGCACATACCTAAACAAGTACTGCAGGCTTTCAGGAGTCTGGGTTTTGTATTTCAGTGCCAATGGAAGAAGGCACCTCAAGTCATGATACCAGTGGTGAGCAGTGCATAACTGAAGGTAAGTTTAACTTCAGCACACCACATGCATGCGCAATGCTCAGTCATAAGATTTCAGGACCCCTTGGATTTTGCATTTCAGTGCCAATCGAAGAAGACACCTGCATTAATGATACTAGTGCCGAGCAGTGCAGCTCTGGCGGTGAGTATAGCGTCGGAGCGCCGCATGTCTTTGCACTGTTTGATATCATACTTTTCACGCAGGTATCTTGACAACCACACATTTCGATGCGGGTAGCATTATGCCTTCAACGCATTCTTTCGTGTCTCCTGAACTTGCTCATAAGAGGCCTTGCACTTCTGCGCAAGCATGAGCGTAATGTTCATGGTGGTCTACCCATTGGTAGCTAGTTACCCCGTATTCAGAAACGCTGCTCGACTTGAACTTGACTTCCCACCGCCTTGGGCAGCGCGTACAAAACGCGTTGAAGGCGGTCGCAAGTCAAGTTCAAGTGAAGGAGCGTTTATGAATACGGGGGAAATGCTTGCAGTGGTACAGATACAACGGATCACAAGCTCGTCATTTAAGCAGTGCGTGCTTTACTCTTTGCAGTCCCCACCACAGAAGAGCCCAAGGTTCAAGACTCACGGGAGCAGCCACCCAATCCTGGAGGTGAATAATACGTTTCCTAATATATGTTTGTTGACGTTTTCTGATACTTTCGTGCAGGTCCGCCAACAGCCACGCAACCAGCTGTAAGCACCATGGCGATTTCGGGGGCTCCAGCGTCGGACCTTGAACACGCGGGTGTGTTGCTGCGCGTTTCTAATTTAAATGTGAATATATATATTTATATATGTGTTTTTTTAACAGCACACCACGCCTTGTCAGATCGCTATCCGAGCTGGAGCGCCTTCAAGAAGAATCAAAGAGAAAGCTAGCTGTTGCCAAGAGGAGATACCTTAAAAGTGAACAAGAAAAAGAAGAGCTGCAGTCAAAAATTAAACATCTCTTCAGTGACGACCAAATGAGGTCCCTAGAGCGGCTTTCAACGCAGGGGATGCGCTGGGAGGCCAAGACACTGGTGCAAGCACTCAAGCTTCGTCTGTCCAGCGGGTCTCAAGGGTACTCTTTACTGCGAGATAGTGGTTTTCCGTTTCCAGCTGAGCGTACACTCCAACGCCATCCAGAGAACTTCAAGTTTCGGCCTGGGCTTCTTCAAGACATACTCGAACCTCTAAGGGAGAAGGTACGCTTAAGAAGACTTTTTAATACCTAAAAACAAAAACATTGCAGGAATGATTTGGGTGCTATGAATACGTAACAGCGCTAATCATTCTGTCAATTACAATATGAGCTTCTGCACCCTCAAGCTCCTTTTTGTCATTATGCTACGTTACTTTCATTCATTTCAGAGTACGGATAATGCATAAATATTTCTGATTTGGTGATTAGCATTAACTTTTACCAAGGTTAGCTGCTAGGCTCGTTAATCGTCCGTAATTTTGATGAATCAACACAAAGACCACATAGAGTAGACACAAGGAGGATATCAGCATTTCCGTTCGTGCCCTTGTCCTAGCATCTACGGCGTTGTGCTCTTTCCTCCGTTTCCCAAAAATGATGTTAACACTACTTATGTATGTATATATAGATGTGTGTATGGCGCATTTGTATCTATTCTCAGGATTGGTTACGTTTTCTCCCTCTAGGTGAACCTCATGACGCCTTATGAACGCCACGCCACATTAATGATCGACGAAATGCAACTTACACCAGGGCTTGTTTACGATCATTCATGCTGGTGTGTTCTCGGCCCTCCTACACTGCCTCTAGCTGATGGTTCTCTGCCGGAAGATACCTTAGCTACTCACGGCTTAGTGTCCATGTTGGGTGGACTGTCTACCAGGTGGAAGCAAACTATTGCGTATCATTTAACGGGCAATTCATTCAGTGCTCTAGCTTTGAAGGAAGAGATAATTCACGTCATAATGGCCTGCGAGTCACTTGGGTTGAAAATTCATGCAGTGACTTCAGACATGGGGGTGGGAACCTGGCGCTCTGGAAGCTTTTCGGTATTCACGTGGGAAGACACACTAGGCCACAAAAGTTGTGTTCACCCTGTGGGCCTGAACGGAAACTGTGGTTTTTTGCTGATGCGCCACATTTGCTCAAGAGTTTAAGAAATCACTTGACTAAAGGTCAGCTAATTTATCTTCCGGATGATGTAGTCCAGAAAAATGACTTACCGACAAATGTTGTAAATCTTGAATTTATAAGCATTCTTGTCCAACGTGACGCTAAATCTGAGCTGAAACTAGCCCCTCATCTAAATGCGGAATGTTTAGATCCTAGTCACTATGACAAAATGAAAGTGAGCATGACCTACAGTTTATTTCACAACGACACATCAGCTGGTTTGCGCCTTTTGGTAGAGAAGGGACTCATATCGAAGAATGCGCTTTCGACGGCTTGGTTTGTCGCAGCGATCTTTCGCTGGTTTCGCTTACTTACATCAAGGACTACCAAGCTCGCGTTTAGCAGCGCAGTTGAAGGAGCCTATGAAGACGTGATCATTTCTGAATGAGACAGTGGAGTTGTTTTCTAAAATTCTGTTGGTGCGCAGACAAAACCGGTATGGAAACCTGTCCAAACAGGCATAATTTTGTCGACACTCTCTGCTCTCGAAGTGCAAGAGATGCTACTCAATAAATACGAGTTCCAATATGTTTTAATGAGTAGGTTTAGTCAAGATGGACTTGAGAACTTGTTTTCAACTTTGCGTGCGAAAAACCCAATTCCACGCCTCTATGAATTCAAGTGCAGCCTTAGGAGCACGACATTAGCGCAATTTCTAAAGCCGAGTACCCATAGTAGTTACTCAGACGACGAAGGCTTCTTGCTCGTAGGCTTCAATGCTGGAAATGAAGAGAGTGGAGGGGGCAGTGTTACTGCTCCTTCTGATATCCTAGACTTGACCACGGAAAGCGAGCAGTCTCTAGTCTACCTAGCAGGGTACGTTGTATCAAAAATAACAAAGAGACTTCACTGCGAACACTGCAAGGCTTATCTAGCCTCTAGTGCTGCTAGCTGCAGGATAATTCAGATGAAGAACTTTTCTACATCGCACCTGTCGCTCACCAACCCTTCTGCAGGTGTGATCGAAGTCACAAAAGTTGCAGAGAATTTTTTCCGTGCAAACAAGACGCGCTGCGATCCACCCAAGTGAGCTTATCCGATGTTGAAGCGATGATCCTTCAGAGTGTTTGCGTGCAAACATTTTTCCCTTCTTGCCATAGCATATTGCCAGAAGTCGTTAGTATGTTCTTGAGAGTACGAATGCAGATTTCAGTCCGTACAGATGATTCTCAGATCGCACTTAACGCAGTACAGAGCAAGTGCGGAAGCAAGAGTATTGGTATGCGTGCCGCAGTATCCGGACTGCGGTAGACTATTTGATTCCTTTCTAATGATGCTGATGTGCATGGTTGTAAGGCAGCGTGTTTCCTTAAGCTAGGGTTCTGAAAGTCTCTTTTGCAACTGCGTTTCACCAAGTATTTTTCATTTCACTTTGTTTATGTCTTCTTTTGCTTCTCTGTGTGTTTCTCGTACGAAGCTTTAGGAGGCACCTGAAATAAAAACTGCACCTGAGCAGTCTGAATTATTTTATTGCTGGATATTCTCTACTAGTACGTCAACAAAGTAGCAAAATAATAAAACTTTGCAGCTCTCTCGATCGGCCGGTGCTGTCAGTGTTTTCTTGTCCTAGCTGTTTTCCATGTCAATTGCAAGAGAAATGGCACATGGGTAAATCAGTAAGACAATAGTTTGAAAAAATAAACCACATAATCCGCAAAGGAGGATCGGAAAGTTGTAATTGGATATTCAAACATTTGCTAATATATCTATATGCATCTTTTTAAACCAATGACGGTCTTCGCTGCACCGTCGCGACATCACAACGCTGGCGCTCTTGTCACATCAAGTGTCATGGAAGGAAGCAGTCAGTTAAATCCAGAGAAAGACGCTGCTGCCGACGCCGCCGACACCGAGACCGAAATTTCTGCGAAATGAGGCCTTTAAAGCTGTCTCGTTAAAAGAAAAACTTCAATGCAGGCGCGCCCGCGGGCGCCTTCCAACGCATACACTCTAAGAAAAAATCGAGTATTTGGAGTTTCTTTGCCACACAACTACAATCGTCGTCTACCTCGCATACTTTCTTCGCGTTACTACCGCGGTTCCGGCACTCCGCGGTCACCAACGCTGCGCGCGTTATCAGCGTGACATCGCATTCTTGATACGAAGGTGGCGCGAGCCGGGTTATAAGGCCGGCGCCCGCACGGTGGCCGTTTGGGAGAGGATATAGATAAGGTATGGACACTTGGGAGAGGATATGAATGAGAGTGTCGCTACTTTCTATATTAAGGGACTTTAGGCTGGCCCGTTGTGGATCCTCCTGTCGCACGAGGCCTGCCTTCTTCACAAGAAGGTCGTAGGCCTTGGAGTGGCTGGTGTTGCCGCTCAAGGTGTAGCCCGGGGGAAAGCCCGGGGGCAGGTTGTCCTCCATCACAGAGGGTGAAAGGGCACCACAGCACGTGCTGTCATGGAAGGCGGTGGATTAAGGGGGGGGGCTACATTGATCTTGAAGCCCTAATGAGGACTGCGTGCTAGGCGCTTGTTCAAGAAAAATAAAATAAAGCACGCACGGGTGGCATGAAAAAGCTATACGAAAGAACAAACTTCGAGACGGAGCGACCCGTTCGCGCGAGCGACCGAGCCAAGTCCGTAGTATCTCTCTGAGGAGAGGGCGAGCCCAGTCCGCACGCTGGAGAGAAGTGTGGAGGAAATGACGTTTTATCGGCCATATGCATTAGCAACAATGGCGGCGTTGCTATGGTTACTTGGCGCGCCGTGTTTTGTAGCGGCGACGACATGTGCGCTTCCGTACGTCTCGTACCGAACCATGCCGGACAGTACGAATTCATTGTGCCGCTTTGTTACCTCAGCAGTGTTCTCCCGGTGGTTGTTATATCCAGCGACGTTTATAGAACATGTACGTAGCCACAGGGTCTGCACAGTGCGTGGAACTAGTGCTTATCTATGTACCACACAGCGACAAAGCACCTGAAAGATTTGAAGTGTTTAGGTGGAAACAAAGCAGCAGCATAAATCTAATGTGTTAAAAAAAAGCTATGCAAACTGGAGGCGGTTGGTCATCGCAACAGTAACTTGATTGGTCCGATATCATAAAGCATCTTTATTTTCACGTAAGTTAATAAAAGCAAGATCTTAAAGAACAAATTAAAATGATTATATCAACTTCTTTCAGCTCAAGAGCAGATTACTCGGACGAAATTATTTTGCCAACGGTATCGCGGTGACCCGGCGTGTTGATTTCCGTTCCGTTGTTTTCGGATCGGCACGGCACACGGGTCGGGTAGCCACGTGGTTTTCGAGCCGGAAAGAGAGACGTGCCTTCTACTGCGCTGTTCGCATGTCAAGACGAGTGGAGAATCTGCCCAGTCAATATGGCCGACTTCGGGCTTCACCGAGGCTTCACAGAGAATGACGTCAGGGCCCCTCTTCAGTTTTTCCTTCCTCGATGATTAGCCACCAGTAGCGGACATTGCGATTCCCAATCCGAGAGAGGTCCGCCTCTAGCTGTAATGCGTAGCTCTGAGCAAGAAGAAAGGAAGAAAAATTTACTTTCAGGGGATCTAGTAAGGCACGTTGATAAAAGAGGCAATGCTTTACTGGAAAGTTTGTTCATCCTAATGGTATCGCGTTTTAGAGAAATAGCGACGGTATAGTTAGCGGGAAACCGCATGACTGAGTTGTGAAACTATGGCGGTAGAAGAGCATAAGCATTAGGTATACGTTTTCTTGTAAAGTGGCTCCAATGGCAATGCGCATGGGTAACACGCGGAATAAATGTTCGGGGCCGCTGCAGCCAGCTCTCTCGTAATAGAGTGCATAGTACTGCAAAGAATTCGCACTTTTGTGTAAACATAGGCTCACTTACTTGTGTTTCAAACCTCTTATGATTATGGTTCAAATCTTTTAGATGCGAACAGCTTTTGCGCGGGGCTGTGTCCGTAGTTCCGTTGGCGACAGTCCCACATAGCATAGCCTGCATAGCCTTGATGATGGTGCGTGCAGATCACTTTAGGGACCCGGGCTACTGTATGCGGTCCTAGCTGGGCGTAACGCAGGGAAAACCATGTGCGCTGGCACACGCTTTCGGGCCTGTGTAAGGGGCTGGGTAAGACGCTGTGGCCACTCCCCCTTACACTCTATCAGCAATCATGTGATGGCGTCGGGGAACGAGATTATGCAGACGCGCGATGAAACCGAGTGGCGTGCTGCAACAAGAGTTCGGGACGAGTAACAGGAACAGCAACTGCAGTGAATTCATGGTGTGCTCCACGTGCAAGGACCCGTTAACATAGGGCAAGCTGCCCGTGACGAACGGAACATCAAGTCGACCAATGCGCTGCTTCGCATCCCCACATGGTTCCCTTTAGTGGGAGATGGTGTAATTTTTTGATCTTTTAAACCTCCTTGTGCATACCACGTGAGTTGCAGAAAGCTTGTAATGCCTCCGATCATGGAGGCAGTGCAAAGGCTTTCGGGGAGGGGAATCGATGCAATGGATGGCGAAGAAAAGGAAGAAGATGGCTTTTGCCTTCAATCGAGTCGTTTAAGGCGAACGCATAAGCGGCCTTCCGACTGCTGTTTCAAAGCGAAGCTGTCTATGCGAACCTTATACCGGTGTGGTCAGCTGGCCCCTAAGACAGGTCACGTGACCAGTGGGAAACTAGAAGCATCGTGACAGGAGGAAATGGGAGGAGGTTGAGTGATCGACGGCGGAGATCTGGTGTAACTGAAAAATGCCTGAAATAAGGAAATAAATTAGGGGTGTGCGAATATTCGTGTTTAGAATTCGAATCGAATACTAATCGAACCTAATCGAACCTAATCGAATAATTCAATTCGACTTTCGAATAGCCAGTATTCGAAGTTTCGAATAATTCGGCAGGAGGAAGGAACGTCTAAAACGCGATAAAGGCCAATGGTGCAACTTCGTTAGGGTGCGGTGGCTAAAACTAATGCTAACGTCGTTACAGCAGGCCTTTCGTTAAAACTTTCACCGACATCCTGGTTCAAAAGCAAGCGCATGCTGATATTGTTACGAATATATTTAACTTATTTACAGTATGGAGTAGTCCAGCAATCAAGATGGCGGTTGCGTATTTTCAGAACACCGACACGTCGTCTGCCTCTTCTTCGCACACCTCACCACAGTCATAGCTGCAACCCCGCTACATCGACCTCCGGCGGCGAAAGCGCCGACTCGGCGCTTGTTAGCAGGTGGTGGGCGAAAGGTACGGCTTCAGGCGAGCGACGTGGACGACGTTGGAAGACGTAGAGGGCGCCATATGGTCCAGAGGGGCGATGTCATAGGTACCTCAGTCACCTGGCGTAGCACACTAAGGGCCGGAGTACTTGGGCAGAAGTTTTTCGGCCAGGCCAACATGCCGAGACGGAGACCACAGGAGAACGAGGTCACCCGGATTGAAGCGAACGTTCCGGTGGCAACTGTCGTATGTATGTTTCTGGCGGAGTTGCGAGTCCGAAAGGCGTCGATGGGCGATCTGACGGGCCTTTTCGGCTGTGCTAATAGCGTGGCGAGCATATTCGGTGGACAGGTGGGCAGGGGTGGGTACGAGCGTGTCGAACGGCAAGGTCGGTTCTCTTCCATACAAAAGGTAAAAGGGAGAATATCCAGCAGTGTCGTGGCGCGAGCTGTTGTAAGCAAAAGTGACAAAGGGTAGCGCAATGTCCCAGTCGCGATGATCAGTCGAGACATACATGGCGAGCATGTCAGTGAGCGTGCGATTCAAACGTTCTGTGAGTCCGTTCGTTTGGGGATGATAGGCCGTCGTAAGCTTGTGCTTGGTTGCACAAGACCGAAGTAGGTCCTCGATTACCTTGGATAAAAAGTAACGACCTCGGTCCGTGATAAGTTGACGAGGAGCGCCGTGATGTAAGATGACGTCTTGGATCAAAAACTCGGCGACGTCTGTAGCGCAGCTGCTCGGGAGAGGTCTCGTAATGGCAAAACGGGTCGAATAATCCGTAGCACGGCGACCCATCTGTTACCGTTGAAAGTGGGAAAGGTCCCAAAAGGTCGAGGCCGACACGAAAAAAAGGCTCAGCAGGTACGTCGATAGGTTGAAGGAGCCCGGCGGGTGCACAGCTGGCTTTTTCCGGCGTTGGCACGACTCGCAAGAAGCGACATAACGATGTACGGAACGGTAGAGGCCGGGCCAGAAAAAGCGTCGGCGGACACGGTCGTACGTTCTGGCAACACCAAGATGGCCGGCCGTTGGTACATCATGTAGTTGCTGAAGTACGGTCGAGCGGAGATGAGTGGGTACTACAACTAGTAGTTCTGTCCCACTGGGCGCATGTTCCGGCGGTATAAAATGCCGTCGATGACGACGAACATGCGAAGCGAACTGTCCGTCGAGTCAGTATTCAGGCGGGTGATTAGATCTCGTAGGGACGCGTCACGCTGTTGCTCGTCACCGATGTTGCCGAAAGCGGAGAGCGAGGAAATACAGATGGACGTGTCATCCGTTACGAGGTCTGGATCGTCGACGGGGTACCGAGAAAGGCAGTCGGCGTCTTGGTGTAGACGGCCGGACTTGTAGACCACTGTGTACGTGAATTCCTGGAGGCGCAGAGCCCAACGAGCTAGGCGCCCTGTTGGATCTTTGAGTGCTGAAAGCCAGCATAGAGCGTGGTGGTCTGTGTAACGGTGAAAGGGCGACCATATAAATAGGGGCGGAATTTACCAACTGCCCATACAAGCGCCAGGCACTCGCGCTCAGTAATAGAGTAATTGCGTTCGGCAGGAGAAAGGAGCCGGCTGGCATACGCAAGAACTCTATCATGACCGGATTGACGCTGGGCTAACACAGCGCCAATGCCGTAACCACTAGCGTCGGTGCGGACCTCGGTTGGAGCGGACGCGTCGAAGTGGGCGAGGATCGGCGGTGTGGTGAGCAGCGTAATGAGGCGGGAAAAAGCACTGGCTTGGTCAGGACCCCACCAAAATGGCACATCTTCTTGAGAAGGTCAGTGAGGGGGCGGGCAATATCTGCGAAGTTTCTGACGAATCGTCGGAAATATGAGCATAGGCCCACAAAACTTCGAACGTCTTTGGCACAAGTTGGTACGGGAAAATCGAGGACAGCGCGAACTTTGTCGGGATCGGGTCGGATGCCAGATGAGTCGACGAGATGCCCTAGAATAGCAACTTGGCGATGGCCAAAGTGGCACTTCGATGAATTAAGTTGTAGCCCAGCCGCACGAAAGACGGAAAGAATAGACGAAGTCGGTCGAGGTGAGACTCAAAGGTGGGAGCAAATACAATGACGTCGTCCAGGTAACAAAGGCAGATAGACCATTTAAAGCTGCGCAAAAGCGTGTCCATCATCCGCTCGAACGTGGCCGGCGCATTGCACAAACCGAACGGCATGACTCTGAATTGGTAGAGACCGTCAGGCGTTACAAAGGCGGTCTTCTCACGGTCGAGGTCGTCTACGGCGATTTGCCAGTAACCAGAGCGTAGGTCTATCGAAGAAAAATAGGTAGCACCATGAAGGCAGTCCAAGGCGTCATCGATACGAGGAAGCGGGTAGACATCCTTTTTGGTGATCTTGTTTAAATGCCGATAATCCACGCAGAAACGCCAGGTGTTGTCTTTCTTTTTAACTAAGACTACAGGGGAAGCCCACGGACTCGAAGAAGGCTCAATAATGCCTTTTGTGAGCATCTTGTCGACCTCCTGTTGAATACTTGGCGCTCTGATGGTGAAACTCGGTAAGGACGCCTGTGAATTGGAGCTGCATCACCGGTATCTATGCGGTGCTTGACTTGCGAGGTTTGACCTAAGGGCCTACCGTCAAAGTCAAATATGTCAGAGTAGGTCATAAGGAGATCACTGAGGTCTTTAACTTGAGAGGGCAAAAGGTCTAGGCAATCATCTTGGTTATGTTTTGTGCAGTGTAGAAGAGGTGACTGCGTCGACTCTATGCGGGTTTGGAGAACGACAGCGGGCAGTTCGGGTGACACCGATGAGATCTGGCACTCGTACGACGGTGACAGAGTAGCGAGAGCAATGCCTTGTGGTAGGACTTGAGGGCTCAATCCGAAGTTCAGAAGAGGAAGGCACGTCTTGTTCTGTAATAGTTACAACTGTGTACGGAGAGAGACGTTGCGGGCCAGTAGAACACTGGGAGAGGGAGAGACCACGTAATCCCCATCCGGTACACTGGGATATGGTTCAACAGCGACGCAAGTTAGGGCTTGTGGTGGCAGACGAACAGCCTCAGCACACGAAAGTTTCGTCTGAACCACCTCCGACACGTCGGCGGACGCAGGCAAGTCAAGTTGTACAACACCGGCCGAGCAGTCAATGACAGCAGAGTGGTCAGACAAGAAATCGAGTCCGAGGATGACATCATGAGGACAATGAGCGAGAACATGAAACAGAACGGACGTCTGGCGGTCGGAGAACCTCACACGTGCCGTGCACATTCCGAGTACAGCCGGAGTTCCCCCACTAGCGACACGTACAAATAGGGACTCGGGCGGCGTAAGGACCTTATTTAATCGTGCACGGAGATCAGAGCTCATAATAGAAATATGTGCGCCGGTATCAATGAGGGCAGTAACAGGCAGGCCATCCACTTCCACAGCAAGCAGGTTCTGGTCCGTAGTGAGGGTCAGCAGAGGGTTTTCAGGTCGGGGGTCGAATGCAGCATCACCTCCGGGAGCTGCATTGCTCAGTTTTCCGAGTATGGTCCAGTAGGGCGAGGCGACGAATGGCGACGGGGCTGAGGTGACCGGGAGCGACGATCGTGTGGGGACGGCGAACGGCTGGAGCGTCGGACCGATGTCGTAGAGCCTCATCGTATGGTCCACCGTCACGAGCGGGAAACTGCAGGGGCCGGTGGTTGTCGTCACGTCGATAGCCAGCAAACGAGCGAGATGAAAGGTGCGAGAACGACAGTAGCGGGAAATATGTCCTACACCGTGGCAACGAAAGCAGATCGGCTTGTCGTCCTGCGTTCTCCACTGGGCAGGGTCACGATAGCGGCGAACATTTCCGGTGCACGAGGAGGCGTTATGAACTGACACGAGGTTCCGTCAACGAACATACCGGCTGCAGTCCGACATTTGCAAGCTCCTCCCTCACAACCTGCTGGATCAACGAGATCGTTGGTCGAGATCATCAGATGGCCGTCAGGAAAGATGATGGCGACGCCGCCTCGATTTCTCGGCGCACGATGCGAACTACGCTCTCGTTGGTAGGCGGTTGACCGCATGGCGGCTGAAGGTCCTCGCAGGATGATGTAGCGGCCGTGTTCGGAAGTCGCATGAAATGCTGGGCAATGCGGCGACTCTTCAGCTCTTCGAACCGGCGGCACTCTTTGATGATGTCGTCCACGGTTGAGCAGTCTTTAGACACAAGTAAATTAAAAGCGTCATCCGCAATTCCCTTGAGCAAATGGCTTACTTTGTCACCTCTGACATGTTGGTGTCGACACGACGGCAAAGGGCCAGGACGTCAAGGATGTAGGAGACGTATGATTCGGTGGAAGTTTGTGCCCGACAGGAGAGTTCTTTAGAAGCGGCCCGCTGGCGTCCGACGGCTCTACCAAATAGGTCGCGAAGCTTCTGTTTACAGGCATCCCAACTTGTTAAGTCAGCTTCATGAGCTGAAACCACGCGCCTGCTGTTCCGCAGAGATAGAAGTCAACGTTGGCGAGCATCATTGTAGGGTCCCACCTGTAGACCGCTGCAAACCGCTCGTACTTCGCAATCCAGTCATCGACGTCAACGTGGTCGGTGCCGCAGAAGTTACCGGGATCGCGCGGTTGAGTCAATACGACCGGCTGTACCGGCTGTACCGGTTGTACCGGAGTCGCGGTCGAAGCGGCAGCAGCAGAGTTGCTTTCTGTTGACATATTGAGGCTGTCCAGGACACGTCCGCTGCGGAGTTCCGTCTTGCGTAGTACCCAGCACCACCACCAAAATGTTACGAATATATTTAACTTATTTACAGTATGGAGTAGTCCAGCAATCAAGATGGCGGTTGCGTATTTTCAGAACACCGACACGTCGTCTGCCTCTTCTTCGCACACCGCACCACAGTCATAGCTGCAACCCCGCTACAATATTAAAGGAGATTATGCCATTTTCGCACGCAGAAAAACACATGAGAAAACTGTCAAGCCCTTCACAACTTTGTTCCCGAAACGAAGGCACGGACTTCTGAATAGTTCGGTCGCGTATGCCGCAAGCGCCGTAAAACGTGCTGACTGGCCTGCGAAACCCTCAGTCATTGGCTTTGCATGTAAAAATTCGTTCACGCTGGGCAGTTGCCACTGCCGCACCAAACCACTTATTCAGAAACTCCCATGATTTCGGCACGCATGTAAAACGCTTCTGTGAACGTGCGCCCGAAGGTTTTTGCCCCAGGAGCGCCCATGGCGATGAAGCACAACATTACCGTCGTCAGATGAGTCGTATTGCGCGACCATGGGGAACGAAAACTAGCTACCATACCCCCTCACTTAGTCGTTAGTAGGTTAGGAGTGGCGCTGCTGACTGGAATGACGGCTTTTCTATCAATATGCTTGCACGCCCATAAAAGCTGGAACAAACGCCACTCCCGAACAAGTGCGTAATAAAAGTGTCGGCACGCCGTAGCATGCCTGATTTTTCTTTTGTATACACTTTGTATACACACTTTGTATAAATATACAATTCAATGTTCGATTCCATATTCGATATTTTTGTCCACTGTTCGGCACTATTCCATTCGAATTCGATTTGAGAGGAAATTGCACTATTCGCACATCCCTAAAATAGACACAACAAATATATCAGACATTGCTAATTCAAACGCGAAAATGTTAAGAAAGTCCGGCATCGGCAGCGTTCATGTTCATCCGACAAATGCAAAGAATAAGAATCGAAGCTAGGCATTCTGCGTTGCAGTCAAGTATTCTACCACAGAGCCACCCCATGTCTTGAAACAGCTTTGAAAAAAGGACTTTTGCAATAGTGTTAGTACTAGAAAACTACGATCTTATGCGACGTGATGTCGGTGAAAACGTCACTTGTGGTTCCAGTGTTGAGTATACAATTATATAACAAGGTAGTAAATATTCCATATGCACTCTTAAGAGACAGTCACGTCGGGTAACGCCAGTTGTGGTTCCAGTGTTGGCTCCGCATTTATTACACCACTAAACATTACATATGTACTCCTGTGAATCAGTAAGCCATATTGAAACGTTGTTCGACACCAGAGCAGTACGGTACCGAATGATCTTAGGAAGCAATAGCTAGGCGGGTTTGCGAACCAGCGTTGCGAGCGGAGAGGGCAGCGGAGCGCAGCAAGAAAGGAAGAGTAATAGCTGAGCGATTCCCTGCTTGTTTCAGCGGAGCAAAGCCCCTGAATAAAGTAAGATTTAGAGCGGAGTAAAGTCCCTCTATTTTTCAAAAGTAGCGAAAGGTCTTGATCCAGCCGCCGCGCCCTGCGATAGGTCGGTTGGCGACACGTGACCTCTTCGCCTTCGCGCCCCGCCCAAAGGGTCCAGCGGCGGCAGCGCTGTGCCGGCGATAGGTACGGATCACTGTGTTTTCAAGCGTGGAGTGGGGCGATTTTAGCACGTAGAGAGTACTTCACGCGCCTCTGTCGCACTGTTGTTGCAAACTAGAAGCGTTTATGTACCTGAAGTTGATTGGACGCAGGAATTCCGCGTTTGAATGTAATGTTTGGAGCGTGACGTGCTAGTATGTCGGGTCTCTAGCCTTCGGTTGCCTCCCCGCGCGGAGGAGAGAAAAAAGCTTTTTTTTTCGTTCCTCGCGGTGACAAAAATATATGCTGAAGGAAGGCCCAACAAAATCAGTCGCAAGAAATTTGTGCCCACAGAAACACGCGGATATGCGTAGTAAGTGATTTTGTAATGGTTATAACTTCAAGCAGCCTTTCGCCTGGCCGGCGTGCTTTTGTTCGTGCATATGCATGAGCATTATCTCAGCAACGCTATTATTTCTTCGGCATTCTTTGTGCCGGAGATTTGTGCGCAGTAGTCAATGGGGACCCTAACAAAAAAAACTTACAGCCAATCTGCAGAAATTCTACAGACCACGAGTCACCCCTGATTCGGAATGCGGAAAGAAAAGTGAAAGACTTTCTGTCACCCCTTGTCACCTCCCAGTAGGCAATTGGAACACCCTTTCTGCAGAAACCTCTTAGAGTATAAAGAAAATAAGCTTAGCTAAAAATACCGTGTAACCGTGGGAAGACTTCCGAACACTGACAAACACAGTCAAACCAATAAGCGCGTACTTTGCGCTACGCAATACAAGAGCGCTAGGTGCCCGATGAAGTTTCCGAAAGTACCAGTACGCTGACTACCTGCCTATTTTATTCGAGCTAGCAAACAAGCACATTTAACTCACCCAAACACCACCTGTTCTCCAAGTTACGCTGAATGTCAAAATATGCAAAGAAAAAAAAATGCCCTGCATGACTGCTGCTGTGGGGAACCCGCTTGGAACCTGCTTCGGAAACGCACGCGTTTTATTTCAATATTTAACGTGCTCCGTGCTCATTAACGTTATTTTCCCTGTAGTTTGATAACTGATGAGTATCTTAAGCCACAAATACTAATAATTTAGCGCTTCAAGCGATCACCGAGTTCGGTTTCAGGCGCCAGCAATATGCATGGGAGCGAGCGGCGCGTCGTCTGCTATCGCTGCTCCTTGGACCCCTCGAGAGGGCGCGCGTGTAGCTGTCGCTACCTTCATAAATATAGGGACCTTAGAGCGGAGTCCATTTCCGCGCCACCTGTTGAATAAGGTTGAAATAACTGTCGATCGAGCAGAGTTTTTGCTTCGTCACCTGCCGAATAAAATTGAAGCTACTACGTTCAAGAATATTGCAAAAGGCATTTTATTGGATTGTGTTAGATTCATTGAAGTTGCCGCCGACGACATGCAGACGCCGCTCGTGTGGCGGGCTGCCATCTTGGAAAACGGTCGCACGCCCGTGCGCTGCGCACGCTTCGCTGAAGAAGAAATGAGCGGTGAGCCGCTCGTTCCGTAAACACGCCGGCTTTCGCAGCATACCGCGCATGCGGACTTCGCCACTCCGCTCATTTGCTCGAAAACCCGCCAGCTATTACTGTTTAATCACGTCATCGCACCGCAGCATACAATTCTTTTCGATAAGACTGACGTCTGTGTTCTAACGTGAGTGCTGGCGTTACGTCAGACCACGAGTTAGCCTTTAAATGACCGTGATGTCGACGAGCGTTCGGTAAGCCCACGATGTGCATACTCTATTTACAAAAACACGTCGATGCACCTCGTAACGATTGGCTCAAAGCCATAATATGCAGTATAGACGGCTACTCGCTGACTTCTTCGCATGAAACCGATTCCCACAATTCGTAGGATCTGCCGATTTTAACAGCGAAAGTGTTTGTCAAACCATGAAGACGGCAGTGTTGCTGCAAAAAACTTGCCGCGTCGTTGCCTATCAACCACCGAGCACAGCACGCGCTCTGCGGTGGAGACCGCCGCGCATTGCGACCGATGGAGACGCCGCGCATGGCGCCCCATGGTAGTTTTAGGCCATGTGCTCATAGAGAGAATATTAGATAGAACGAAACAGGCAGCAAAGATCGCGACCAGATACTGCACTACCTGGCAAAGCCACACCCACCGACGGAGGCATCGCGCGCAACCTCCGCTCTACATTTCATAACCTGGCTGCGCCCGATCATGCAGAGGCAATCATGGGGCGTCCTAAGAAAGTACGTGCTCCCGAAAAGGAAGCCGTGCACCTCCAAGCTAGACGTGTCGGTCGACGGGGTGTATGAGTGGCGACGGGCCCGTGCTTCCCTGTGCCGTGGCGAAGCTGTGCTTCGCGTGCCGTGGCGATCTGAAAGCAATGTTTCTGAACTCAACACGCTGGGCCACAGCGATACCGTTGGCGAAATCATTTCGACCGAATATTCTGCTCTTGATATTGAAGAGGTTGATATGAGCACTGCATGTTATACTGTAACATCTTGCTTTTTTAGATTATGGCAAAACAAAGATGCTTTCTCGCACGCACCAAGTTACTGTTCCGATGACCAAGCGCCTGCAAGTTGCATCGCTTTTAAAAATGATTTAGTTTTATGCTGCTGCTTTGTTTATCTGTCGTGGCTTTCAGCCAGCCTGTGAGCTAGAAGCGGCGATACGAAAAATCTGGGCTATCTCACGTCATTAAAGAACGCTTGGCGATTACTGGCAATACTCGCAATTCACGTAGTACGTACGCATTACGTACATTCCGAAATATAGACCCATGGTTCAAGCATAGGAAGCTTACGAACACAAACAAGTACTTTGGTCGTTGCTTCATGAATCGTTTTAACAACTTAACAGGTTTCCGGTGGCGGGGCGCCGGGTAAATGGGGCGAGCAACAGCGTGCATACGCGGGGGCAATTACGAGAGAATGCCGTGTAGTTAGATACACGGGCTATGGCACGTGATGTATTTGTTTTACGACTTTTATTCGTGCGCTATACAGAAAAATTACACCATTTCCCGCTAAAGGGGACCATGAGGCGATGCGACGCCGGAGCACTTGCACCATCCCGTTCCGTTGGCGTTCTTTGGGCATGCTACCGACCTCGCGTCGCGGAAGGCGAAGAGGAACGCTACGCGCGTCTTGTCTTCCCTCTAGCCTGGCCGTTAATTCTCACAGGGCGAGCGGGGAACGCGGTCGGCAGGCGTGCGAAAGGGGGCAGCGCAGGAGAGGAGAGAGAGGGGGAGGGGACGCGCATGCGCTGGTGCTCATAGCGGCATTGCGCAGGAGAGAATTTCGGCTCGTCTAGCCCGCGTTTCAGAGGAAGAGTGGAAAGGGGGAGGGGAGATGGGTAGAGGAGAGGGGGACGGGAGAGGGAAGTGGAGAGCGAGAAAGGGGAAAGGGGAATGGAGAAGGTAAGTGGAGAGGGGAGGAGGGGAAGTGGAGAGGGTATGCGCATGCGCAGTAAGGGTGGTCACGCCGCACACCACCACCACCACCACCGGATTGAACTCCGCCATAAAATACTTCGCAACTAAAACGATCGGCCACGTGCCGGCTTCTATAGTTGGATGTGTGTCTCACGCGGCATCCAGTCACCGCTCCCGCGTTCGAAAAAAAAGCACACCGGCGTCAGCAATGTGCGACCTGTGACCTTGTACACGGTGAAAGTGGGCGAATGACACTTAATCGCGTGAGCTCGCATGCCGAGAGTACACTGCTGGGCAAGCATTGTAAGCAAAACAGGAAACGTTTTCTACGGTCAAGGAAATTGTTACCGTAAGCATATAGAACACGAAACTACATACATGATGTCCTCATTTCGTGTTGCGGCGCACAAATGTTTCCTCCGCCTTCACAACCAGGAACACTGCGCAACCGTCACTGACGTGCAAGGCGTTCATCGTGCACACTGGTGCCGTTCGGTCATCGTGCTTAGGCATGATTTCGCTGAGCACTTCAGATCCTGTCTCTTCAGCCGCTGCACGTCACGTGGATACACGCTCGTTCCACGCGCTGTGCAGACGCGCTGCCTACCAACAGATTTTTTTAAACGCTGATGAGTACAATAACCGCGGGAGAACACTACGGAGCTAGACACGCGGCAAAAAGAATGGCTACTGTCCGCCACGGTTTGGTACGAGACCTACGGAAGCGACACATGCCGTCGCCTACACAACACAGTGCGCCACCAACCGTACTTAGCTCTTTACTGTGTCATTTTTCAATAGCGCACGTTTTGTCTGTACTTGAATTCTCTATATGTTCTGCATTGTAAGGATGGAAAAGAAACAACACATTTGTCCTATGTACATTGCATCCCATTTCCTAATCATTGCACGGAATGGTCTAACGGTGGTTATGCGTTCCATCAGCATATCTTCGTGATGTGTATATGTCTCTGCGAGATGTGTCGCCCCATGTGTCTCGTTTGGGTGCAACGCATTAACGCAAGTAACATATATGCCATGCCTTCCTGCACAAAGTGTGGTACCTACTGAATGATCCTTATTCTTTCGGATAAGGGGTCTGAATGAGCGGCCACCGAATGCGGAGTTTGAATGTCGTTCGTCGGCGTGCTAGTTCCAAGCGTGCGTTAGTCACTCGTCGCCGATAATAAGCACTACTCCCTCCCGCGCGGAACGCTCGCGAAGAAATTTTTCCCTTAGAATTGCTCTCTTTGTCTATCTTAATTTACCTTGCTTTACTCTCTTTCTCTCGCTTTCTCCCACTTGTTTTCTCTCTTTCTCTTCTCTATACTGGTCGTCTCACCTATCATAGTTATTGCATCCCGCGCCGGAGAAATCTGCTCTTGTGTTTTAGGAGCGAAGCAAGAAATAGACGACGACGACACGATGAACAAGAGGAGGAAGAGAACGCGTGGCGGTTCACGATGATGTTCTTCTGGTGACACCGCAAAAATAACCGCGAGCAACAACAGTTAAGCTGTTAGAATATTCACAGGATGGGCGTTCTAACTATAGTCGTTCAGTAAGACCAGCGGATCGCCAGAAGCGCAGCAGCGCTTGCACGGGGTTCTTCCGCGACGTTAAATCCTGTCGATGGCGTAGAATTCTTCCTTCCTTCACAGTTGTGTAGTCGAATGTAGAGAGCGCGTTGCAAAGGGATAGTCTCTGCGCACTTTACTGCGGTCAGTTGCATAAGTCCAATTGCTTCATCACTGCCACAGTGATCACAAGCTGCGAAGGTGTACGTAACAAGGAATTTATGTATCGATAAAGTTTTCGAGATAGCAACATGCACCAGAAATTGGTATTGATGAGGGGCTTGTCAGATCATTTCATATATTGGCTCAAGCACGAATAGCTTCTAGCTATGGTATTTCTTTTATTTTATTTCTGCACAACACGTTGTTGTTGTAAAGCGTTGTTGTTCTTGAATAAGACATTTAAGTCTCATCAAACACAAAAAGTGACCGTCGGCGTCTGTGTCAACACGACTCATACAACAAATAATCATGACATGATGACTTCAACCCTATGACGTCGTCATGGATGCATAAGTCGACGAAATTTATGACATCACCGTGATGCCACATAATATTATATGATTACATCATCACATGACGTCTCCCTTGGTCATATGTGGGCCGAGCCCGGAGGCACCTGAGGTGCAGAAAGCTTGCGAGGCCTCTTATTCCGGATGTAGCGCAAAACCACTGTAGGCACAGAAAGCGTGGGAGCCGGGCGATGGATACAATAGATTGAACAGAAAAAGAAAAAAAAAGAAGGGGCTTTCTTCATCGAGTGATCTTAGGAACAAAGGACACTGTTAGTTTCTGATGTGTGCGCCAATGTTGTATGCACGCCTACAAATAAGAAATTTTCTGTCAGCGTATAAATATTCCAGTAAGTAAGATAGCGACGCGTTTGCGTCTGCAGTCTATACGTTGTCGCTGATTCATCCAAATATATTTAATTAGCCATCTCCAGCAGACATTACGATTTTCATTAGAGTGAAGTCCCCTGGTGTTGTAGTCCACAGATCTGTGCAAGAAAGGAAGAAACGTTTACTTTATGGGTACCTATTAAAGGCATTGCTGAAAAGCGGCATCGTATCGCGGTTTAGACAAATATCAACGGCGTTTTTAGCGAGAAGCCGCATGATATAGTGTTAGGGGACATCATAAGGACTCAGTATAACGTTTCCTTCTATGCGGCACTAACCGCAGCCGTCTTGTATTGCATTCGGCTTTCTGTATTGTATTCGGCGGTACCCCAACTATTAAGGACAGCCGCATAAGGCTCTATGAAAGTAGAGTACTTAGTACTGGCAAGTTAGTCACATTTTGTTTCAAGCTAAGCCTAGCTGCTGTGCATTGTAAGTATAGGGACTGCTGCATAAGCTCTCGCATAATAGTGTATATAGGCGTGCGCACAGGGGAACAGGGTGGGGGGGAGGGGCGGGCGGCCCATGCGTTTACTCTCTTTGACCACGCAGATTCTTGACAGTTATTGCGGGCCGAGGGCCCCTGATGTTACATTCAAAGAAATGTTTCTTTCCCATTTTAGTTTTTTTTCTTCTGTTGTGAAGCGTCCTGTCCTTCGGAGTCGACCAACGGAGCGGGGGGGGGGGTGAATTAAAACTCTGCACCCCCATCCCCCCTAATGGGGAACCCTGCGCAAGCTTGTGATAGTGTATTTAGTACTCTAGTCACAGCTTTCACGTACAGTGGGAGCCACCAAGCGATTGCCGACAGAAGCTCCGTCGAGATTACTGAAAAGTCGAACCTGCTTAGGAGAGCAGGTGTTTCCGCTCGCTTTGTCTTGTTTGTCGTCTTATTGAAGCGTTCTGAGTGGTATCGATATTAGCGTTTTGTTTGGTTTCGTCAAGTTGACCAAAGAGAAACCAGAAGTAGAACGGCAACTGATCTTGCTGCGTCCCCCGATGCGCAAAGCCTACGGCTGGAGGTAAAGTAAGGCTCCCCTCTAGATTAGGCGTTCATGAAGACGTGAGTGGTTAAATGGTTAAACTTCATAAACAGAGAACCGAGCCCCATGCAGGCATGCAACACCACTTTTGTGTTCGAGTAGCTGCTTGCTGGGATTAAAGCTTCTTCCGCATTTCTCACGTTGCGTTTCCCCACTCGATAGGGTCGGGGTGGAAACAGAATCAGGAGTGGTTAGAAACTCATTCGCAAAAAGTGCGGTTTCAAAACATGCATAGCATTATTCTACATCCGAAGCTCCAGCAGATCATCTCTGCGGACTTCATAGCTCCAGCACTTGCTGTCTCCATGACTTTCGTTCCGATTTATTGAGGGGAAAACCTTGGATGCCTCATCAAGCGCGAGAAGTGACCGTCGACGTCAACACGTGGGATGCAAAATATCACCAATTTGTGATGACGTCACTCTATTACGTCGTCACATAATGAAATCGTTGCTTACTCAAAGGTGGCCGCTCCCGGAGGCACTGCTCAACCACATCAGGTGCAGAAATCCTCCAGCTCGTTCGACCAGGGAAGCGGTGCAGAACCGCCTTAGGTGTAGAAAGGTCTCGGGGCGGGGAATAGGGTGGAAGCAGGGTTCAATTCAATCGACTGAGAAGAAGGAGAAGATGGTTTTCGCCTTCTAGGCATCTTAAGCAAATGTGGATGAAGCACATGAAGGACTTGAAGTGTTCAGCGAAATCATATGTTCGGGCAACATGACGCAACGGAAGCACTGTGCGCGATAAACGCCCAGCAGGTCAGTGACAGTTGTGCAGTGTTCTGCTTGTGATTTCGGACAAAATATTTGCGCGCTGCAAGACGAAATGAGGACATCATATTTATAGTTTTGTATAGATAGTTCTAAAGTCAGGCAACATCGCGTCACAAATAGTCACGTGACATGTCTAGCAAAGCCTAGCCAAATCAAGGCATACTCAGTACTACTGACAAAGTATTCGCCGCTCAACAAAAGCTTGGTAATAGTAGCAAAACTTAGCTAGGCCGAACACTAGCTACGCTGACGGTTCTAGCCTTGCGCCACTAGTCCAAGCTGCGCATTTTTTAAAACACGGGAACGGTGACCGGGCGCCGCGTGAGAGACGCCACCAGCCGGAGAAGCCAGCGCACGGCCGTTCGACTTTTCTCTGCAGTGAGTGAATAAAAGCCACGTGCCGCAGAACGTTTATCCTATTGTCCGCGGCGTTCTCTCGTGCTTACCTCCTTGTCGGCGCGCTGCTGCTCGCCGCATTTCCCGGTTCAGTACGTTGAAACTTCTTGAGTACGTTAAAACAATTCATCAAGCCACGACCAAAATACGTATTTGTGCTCGTCGACTGCTGATCGCTTAGCCACGAGCCTTTATGTCAGAATGTACGCGTTTACTTGAAGTACGAGTGCTTCCAGTAATCGCCAAACATTATTTAATGCCATGAGATTACGCGGATATTTTTCGTATCGCCGCGTCTAGCCCCCAGGCTGGCTGAAAGTTCGAGCAGATGAAAAGAAAGCAACAGCATAAAATTAAGCGTATACAAAACTATGCAAATTGCAGGCGCTCGGTAGTCGGAACAGTAGCTTGGCTGGTTTGATTAAGCATCTTTATTTTCGCATAAGCTAATAAAAGTACGATCTGATCTTACAGTATGAATTGCAATGCTCACGTCAACTTCCAGCTCAAGAACAGAATGCTTGAACGAAATTATTGGGCCAACGGTTTCCGGGCGGCCCAGCGATTTAAGTTCTCTTCCATTGGTTTCGGATCGTCACGGCGCCGCCCAGCCCAGGTGCTGTTGGAGCCGGAGAGATTGACATGCCTTCCACAGCGCTGTTCGCATGCAAACAAGGGTGGAGAATATTCCCAGTCAAAAATTACACCATTTCCCGCTAAAGGGGACCATGAGGCGATGCGAAGCCGGAGCTCTTGCACAATCGCGTTCCGTTGGCGTTCTTTGGGCATGCTACTGACCTGGCTTCGTGGAACGCGAAGAGGAACGCTACGCGCGTCTTGTCTTCCCTTAGCCTGACCGTTAATTCTCACAGGGCGAGCGGGGAACGCAGTCGGCAGGCGTACGAGAGGGGGGAAGAGTAGGAGAGGAGAGAGAGGGGGAGGGGACACGCGTGCGCTGGTGCTCATCGCGGCGTTGCGCAGGAGAGAATTCGGCATGTCTAGCCCGCGTTTCAGAGGAAGGGTGGCAAGAGGGAGGGGAGAGGGGGAAAGGGAGAGGGGAAGTTGAGATGGGGAAAGGGAGGAGGGGGAGTGGAAAGGGGATGTGGAGAAGGGGAGGGGAGAGGGTGAGTGGAGAAGGTATGTGCATGCGCAGTAAGGGCGGTCACGCCGCACACCACCACCACGACCGGATTGAACTCCGCCATAACATACTTCGCATCTAAAATATGGCCGGCTTATGGATTCACCGAGGCTTCACAGAGAATGACGGCAGGGCCCGTCCTCAGTTTTTCCATCCTCCACGATTAACCACCAGTACAGGACAGTGTGATTCGCAATGCAATTAAGGTCCGCTTCTCGCTCTCATCCATAGTTCTGAGCAAGAAGAAAGGGCGAAAAATTTACTTTCAGGGGACCTAGTAAGACACTTTGCTAAAGGAGACAATGCATTGCAGGAAAGTGTATTCATCCGTTGTCTATTTCGAGTTTTAGACATGTATCAACGATGTAGTTAGCGGGAACTCGAGAGAATGAGTTGTGAAACTATGGCGGTAGAAGGGGATAAGGATTAAGTATACCGTTTCCTGTAAGTGGCTCCAAGGACAGTTCGTCTCAGCCATTCCTCATGTATCGCCTACACCTTAACATCTGTTGTACATATGTGGCGTCTTTTCCGAAATGGGCTAAATCAGAAACCGAAACTAGCTCAAATATTGCTCCATTGGCAAGTACATTCTCTCAACTTTCCTCTGAAAGAGAGATCGGAACGAAATGAGTCAAATACCAACAGCTACGTGTGCTCACAGATCCCGTTTCAAAACGAAATTGAGCCAGATCCATGCGCTGTATGGATCGAAATGAGTCAAATCCAGTATGCCGATAGTAGAGCGCTTCGGCGATCACGTGATTCGGCGAACGTGGAAGCCTCCGTGTGATTTCCCGCCTAGCCTGACTACTCTGCCTGTTTTCTGGGTGTTTGTGCAAGTTTTTTTTTCTTGCCCTTTCGGAGCTGGATTATCATGGATTCTGGTGGAAGTGAAGAGATCGGCGAGAGATCGGTCCCGAGACGTCGGCGACATCGTGAACAGAAGCAATGTCGACGCCGACGAAGCATGAATGTGCCACTGCCCGAATTTCAATAAAGTTTTTTCAAGAATACCGCATTGAATTCCATGTCTCAATTCGAAATGAGCCAAATCCAAAGTTATCATGCTAATAATGGTGAAATCCGCTGCATATTTTTTAATTGATTGTGGCCAGAAACTTCCCCTAGCCGACATGTAAAACATATCATAGAATAGCTTTGACAGCGTTGTATTTAGTTTGCATAGCAAATTTTTACCGTTTTCTCAATTTGACCCATTTCGAAAAAAACGCCTCATATGTGCTTGTATGTTCACGAAATCATGTATATTATGTGAAAATAGGATTGTTGTAAGTGCTTGTTAGCCCATAGTACCATGTGTTGAAGACGCCCTGTGGACTTGGACTTCTGTGTAAAAAATGTTTCTTGTATGTAGTGCTTAGACATTAGTATATGTTACTGTCCTTGATTACGACACTGTACCCAACTGTTAGTAGCGTCCTGTGATGAAATAAACTTTTTCTAAACACAGACAGGCGCAGAGGACAGCTGCGCACACTTCCCCCGTAATGGAGCAAGGACTACTTCAAAGCATTATTCACAATATTCCCATTATACACTAGACACAACCTTAGCCGCTGAGTTCTCGGCTGCCCCGAGCTGCGCAGCACTTAGTTCAAGGACGCCTGCATACATCGACCGCCTTGTATAAGATGTAGTACTCCAAGTCGTGTACCTCTTCTGTGCGAAGGCACTTCTACAAAACCTATGAAAATTTCGGGGATGCAAGGAGAGACCACGAGACGCCGGCTGTACTCAGCGGGGTGGTAGGTAGCAAGTTAACAAAAAAACCAGCATGGCGTAAAGACAGCTGCTTCTCCTGTATGTAATGACGTAGTACATATGATACGGGTGTCATGATCTATCATTCATGTTCGTGGTATACTCATGTCATGCCATGACTTCTTGTAGAGAGAGAGTAAGCGAAATGACGACGGCAGCAAAATAGGCGCAACTAGATAGATAGATAGATAGATAGATAGATAGATAGATAGATAGATAGATAGATAGATAGATAGATAGATAGATAGATAGATAGATAGATAGATAGATAGATAGATAGATAGATAGATAGATAGATAGATAGATAGATAGATAGATAGATAGATAGATAGATAGTGGTCGGGTTCTAGGTCAGCCGAAAACCAGAACTCCTTAGCGACGAGGCCGAGACGCCCAGCAAGTCGTCTTCACCTGTGCAAAGCTCGGCCGCGACAGACTGTCCGCGGCGGTCGAGAGTGAGCTGCGAGCGTTCCTGTGGCCATCGTCCTCTTCTTCCCCCATCGCCCATCGTCCCATCGCCTGGCAACGAGCCGGGACTCTCGCTGCCAGCACTGTCATAAAAATATGATAGATATAATCAGGGCACTTTTGTTTCATAATGAAATGGTTCGCAATTAAGGAGCCCTGCAACACTTGAAACTAAGTAGACGTAAGAGGGTGTCAATCTGTGCTCGACGCTCCCTTGAATATGTCAGCCAAATACCGCTTGTCGGAACTGCTCAAGCTCATGAAGCGTGATGACGTAGCCTCGTGCCTCCTTGTCATGCCTCCCTGCGTAGCTTCCTTTGCGCTCGTAACGCGAGAGACCCTTGTAACTCCGCTTATGCTTGACGAATTCAAAACAATTTCGCTGAAAGAGATTTGTGACGCAATACACTCCGAGATTGTTGTGATTCGATAACTTGAACAGTGCCTCCTCTATTTTTCAGTGCCTGGGCGAACGCTTTCCTCGGGCCGTCGAGCGCGCGCTCCGCGTCCGCTCGCCGCTGCCGCGTGGTGGCGCTGTGCAAGTAGACTACGGGAAGCTGGCGCTGAATGGCCGCGCGTATTACGAAGCTCACGAATTCGTGTATGCATCCCAGTTTAATTGCATTTGTGCTTCTTGCAGGCTTTCACAGGTACAGGGGGATGGAAAGAAACGCGAACATAGCGGCGCGCTGTTTTCATCAAGCTCTAACCGTGGTGGCAATAAAAAGATGCTAGATGGTCTTTTATTGTGGCATGGATGACGTCGTGTTCTCATCAATCATCGAGGCTATAACCACTTGAAAATAGATGCGAAACAGCAAAGAATGCAGATGCCGCATGTTCGCGTGTCTTTCCATCCCAGCTGTAAGTATTCCGCAGGCAGACTGTCAGGCCGTGCTGCCGGTACGATACTTGCACTCCAGTTTGATGGTATTCGCGTTTTATTTTCTATTTTAGTCTATTGCAACCGCCCCACTGCCGTAGTATGTCATACTGTTGTGTTCCACTCTGCAAATGGAACTGAAAGTAATCACGTTTGTCCGTTTTTTATTTCCCTTTATTGATAAAGAAAACAAAATCTCACAGGGTTCCTTATGCATTCATCTAAGACGGCTGAAAGGCGAAAACCATCGTCTTCTTTTTCTTCTAGTCAATGTATTGAACATTCCCTGCCTCCCTCCGAGATATTTCTGCGCCTAACGTGGTTTTCTTACAGCTTCAAGGATCGGAGGCAGTGCAAGCTTTCTGCACATCAGCGGAGGCATGCACTGCCTCCGTGATCGGCCCATTTTGACCATGCGAAGATGTAATATGACGACGTCACGTTATGTGACGTCACGACGATGTCACAAAATTTTATGATCTGTGACGTCATATGATGACGTCATCACGTAATTATTTTTTGCATCACTCGTGCTGACGCCGCCGACGGTCAATTTTCGTGTTTGATGAGGCATCTAAGATTTCGCCTTAATACACTGTTCGGCTGTCGTTCCATGAAATTCCAGCTGCCGCTGGTGTTCGGCAGAGGTGGCTCGCAGTAATTAGGCGGGATAATTGGTCTCCTAATACATCTTCAAACTACACTAGAATATGCAGCCGTCGTTTACGACGCGCAGATTTCATAAGAAGCGGCGGCTTATGAAGGATGCAGTAGCGTCACTCTTTGCAGACTACCCTTCACGTTTGCAGCCCAAGGTAACAACTGAATCAAGCATGGCAAGTATCCCTAAACGTGACCGTGTTGCGTCCGAACAGTCAAGGAATGCATGTAGTACCAGTAGCAACGATGCCTCGCGATCGCCGCCATGTGCATGCAGCGCTGACATTAGGCCCCGAAGATGAAGAATCGGAGCCCATAGACACTACATGCGCTACCGACAACAACCGACAATCATTATGTACATTGTCACTGGAAGCAGCTTAGAGACATTTCATGCTATTTAGCGCATGAACTCATGGCTTGCGTATAGTGCGCTACACCAGTAGACGGTAGCACGCATCGGGGAACTTTAAGCGCCCAAACTTTCAGCATTAGCTCTTGGCAAATGCTGCTTTCGAAAATTGACTTTCAGACAGTCAATAACCGACTCTCAGTCAAGCGAACGTAACGGTGACAAAACAATTTTCCGCGCATCACTGGCATGCGCTCTGTGGAATCGGGCTAGCAGACGACGCGCGAGCGTCTCGATCAAATAGCCGCGAAAGACATATGCCTTCGAAATGGGCTGGTTGCCCAGAACAAGTGCTTCATGATTCCAGTTTACAAGTTTTCATTATACTTTAAACAACGCGAATACAGCCGAAAACTGAACCACATAGCAGCTTCGAATGCGGCCACGGCATTCATTTCCGCGAGCGACTACACGACGGCTGGTCTACTACGGTGGCGGCGCCCGGCGGCTAAAAGCCGCACTAACGCCGACGGTCATTTCCCATTGCGCTCCGCTCCTTCGCCCAGGCACAGAAAAATAGAGGAGGCGCTGCTTGGAAAGATAATAATTCCTTGCAAAGGGGTTGACTGCTGCACGGACCCTTTATTATTGACTGATTAACTTCTGGATTATTTTATTTGCGGAATTTGCGGAACGTCGAAACGGATGCCGAGTAATAGGTATGCCATTCTTGTTTGGCATAAACTTTAGGACTTGCGCCACTATTGAGACGTCCTGGAAGCTTGCATTTTCAGGTAACCTAATTCTGAACCTTACAAACGGGCCGTGTACATTACTTTTTGAAAAGAAAACTCCGAAAAGCATCAGATAAGTCAAACAAATAATATTTTTTCTAATGTTCGCCCAACTTGCACTATGCTGCTGTATTATAGGACTGTGTCTCAGTACTTACTGCTAATAAGATTGAAGCTATTCAAAATAATGCAGCGCGGTATGTGACTGCCTTTAGAACTGATGCTCTGTCGGGACACGCTTGATATCCATCCTAGGGTATATCGGTGTTCATTGTTAAATCAAACCGATCGCAATAATTCCGCCATTAGGCACAGTGTTGTCCTGAGAGCACCGAGCTTCGTATGAGACAGACATGCCCATAACAGAAAGATTCTCTAAATTTCTTGTCGAAGTGAAGTATTTCACTCGAACAAATTGCCTCGGGTTCAAACTCCCTAAGGGATAGTGTTGCACACTTCCCTCTAAAGCTAATTCCTTGTTCCTTCCCAATTTTAAAACGAGTTCCTGTTACAGTTCCCTTAACGCAAAAGGAACGCATTCCAGTGAAAATTACAAATTTGAACGTGCCTTCACATTAACGCTACATCTGATTTTTCTGAATGAAATACAGTGTCGGACAATCCTGGGTCCAAATAATGTTAGCAATTTATTACTAACATATAATTGCGCATACTGTGCGAATTTGAACATCGCCAACAGCACATTATTTGGAGATGAAAAGACGATCCAAGATGTATATTTGTCATGTAGCACCGCACATACTCCCGACATGGTTAACTGCAACATTAGTCCTCGTCTATTGCAAATGCAACACCTATGAAACTTTCCACTTCCATATTCAAATGCGCGGTCAGGAGACTGCGCTTCAGTAGGGCAAATAGAAAATGACTCACAAGCATCAATATAATAGAATTTATTGCACTAGAAACTGCATCGAATCTCTTGTTCGAACTCGGCAAGATTTGCATTTCGATGTTGTTGTCCCACAGACGTACCCGTTTTTTAAATGCGGAGCAATTCTTAGCGAACTTCTGCGACTTTGAGCGTATCTATCTATCTATCTATCTATCTATCTATCTATCTATCTATCTATCTATCTATCTATCTAGCCGCCTACGACTTTGTGCTATCCTGGCCGTTTCGTTAGGATGTACACCAAAATTGGTATGGCGTAACATGGCTTTATGACGAACATAAATGACAGGCCATAACATGAAAATCATGATATACATGTCATGTTTTGTAAGCACTTCATTGGCAATGTTCAATGGCCGTTCCACCGAAGTGCTTGAGCACAGAAGAAGAAGAACAAAACTTTATTTGCGCGAGACTTCGTTGCCTCGAAAACAAGGCAACGCTGTGTGGTCGGGCCCCTATTCCAAGGCACCGCTGGCCCTCGCCATCCTTTCGGCCCTCCGGACCAGCCTGAGCTGGTCACCAAAGGCAGGACTGGACAGCAATGCCTCCCACCTCAGTCTGGTGTTATCCACCTCTTGCTCTTCGGTATGAGCCGTGCATTCCCATGTGATGTGGTAGAGTGTCGGTGTGCTCCTACACCATGGGCATGTGTCTTTGTATGCTGTGGGGTAGTACACATGTATTCTACAAATGTTTGTCTATGTGTCCGTTTGGATCCTACGTAACGCCGCAGAATCCATGGCTGAAAGGTTCTTGTGCGGTGCTGGGTAGAGTCTGCTCAAATCCCTGTAATATTGCAGGACCGCTTTGTAACTAGGTTCGATGGGTGTCGGGTCCTCTACGACGCTGCTATCGGCAGCTCGGTAATTAGTGAAAGCTCGAGCCGCCTCATTTGCTTAGAGGTTCCCAGTAACACCCTCGCGTCCCGGGGCCCAAGGTATTGTTTGGGTATAGGTACTGTCCAGTTCTCTGCTGCTTTCGGTAAGTATCCGGTGTGCCTTGGCGCCGACTTTTCCTTTCTGATAATTCCTGCATGCGGCCTGAGAGTCTGTGATAATTGTTAGTGGAGCGTTGCGCTCCATACCTTCTCTTATAGCTAAAGCAGTGGCTATCTCTTCTGCTTCTATAATGGTTGCTCGGGAAACCGAAGCACAGACCGTGATTTTACATCTTCTGTTTACAACAACCACCACCATATTCTTTGCGTTGGCACTGTAGGGTGAAGCATCCGTGAATCTTGCAGTGTCCAAGAACTTCGTCGTTTTGTCTATGTATTCTGCTCTAGCTTTTCTCCTACCTGCGTGTAATGTCGGATCCATGTTTTGGGGTATCACATCTGACCTGGCAGGGTAGCTCTTTGGTGCTTTGATGAGTTCGTATGCATTCTGCCAGGCCGACTCTACGAAGAAGAGCTCTGCCGGCTTGCGTTTGCGCCAAACGGCTCCGCTGCGCTATGAGTTTGGCCTCTGCTAGCTCATCAAATGTATTGTGGAGGCCAAAAGATAGAAGCTTCTCATTTGAAGTGTTGCGTGGCAACCTCAAGGCTGTCTCCTTGAGGATGCCATCCTTATTATTTGATCCAACTTTTCCTTTTCCTCCCCATTCATGGCATGGTAAGGTAACGAGTATATTACTCTGCTGGCTCTGCAGGCTTTTCACGAGTCTGAGGGTGTCTTGCTCCCCCATCCCTGTCCGATTATGAGCCACCCGGGCTACCATGCGTTTAATCTGCTGCGTTGTTTTTCGTATCGTGTTTAAAGTGTGGAGACATCTGTTGTTCGATTGTAGCCACATTCCCAGCACTCTAAGTGTTGACCTCTCCGGAATAACCTTCCCCTCAAGCCTGATCTCGAGTTTGAGTCCCAGATCTGTTCTTTGTTTCTTGTTTTTGAGAGGCGAATCAGTTCTGATTTCTCCGCCGAACACTGTAGTCCTCTTTGTTTCGTAATGTTTCTATTATATTGGCTGCCAATGGGAGCTTTTCCTCCTTTTCACCCAAGTTGCCCTTTGTTATCCATAATGTTATATTGTCCGCAGATAGAGAATGACGGATGTCGGGAATTTCTTGAAGTTTTTGGTTAGTCCAATCATGGCAATGTTGAGGAGTGTAGGCGAAATGACCGCACCCTGTGGCGTTCCTTTGTTAGGAGGATGGATGACTTTGGATTCAGTATCCTCTACGTTGATAACTGCTGTTCTCTGGTGAAGGAAGCTTCGGACGTACTCGTACGTCCTTTTACCACTGTTGGTTTCAGCTAGTCCATCCAGTATCCCTTTGTGACTTACGTTGTCAAAGGCCCCTTTTATGTCAATGGCCATGACAATGTGTTCTCCTTCCTTGGGGATTTTGGTTAATACTTCCTCTTTTAAAAGCAGGATAATGTCTTGTGTTCAAAGATGTGGTCTGAAGCGAAACATGGGGTCAGGCATCAAGTTGTTTGTTTCAAGATGTCGTTGCAGTCTAGTGTTTACTAATCTCTCGAATACCTTTAATACGCAGTTAAGGACAGCTTCATACAGCTCTGCCAAAGTAGAGTACACCGTAATGCAAGTCATTCACCTTTTGTTTCAACGCGAGCTATAGCTTCTGAGCCCTGTCTGTACAGAGACCGCTGCATATAGCTATCGCATAATAGTGCTTTAGTACAATATTCGGAACTTTCACCTGCCATGGCACCGCCGAGCGGTGGCCGCCGGAACCTTTCTCGTGGTTATTGTAACGAGGAGGGTTCCAGCAAACTACTTGGACGAGGACAGAAAAACGTACCACACACCGCTGGACTAGCAACTGAACACGGCCGCACCCGATGTACTAAGTGAACCCGGTGGACTAGCAACAGAAGCGGTGTGCGTCTTTCTGTTCGCGTCCGAGTAATTGGCTGGAACGCTCCTCGCTATGTGCAACCAACGCGCTCAGGCAAGCACACTCCTGATTTATTGCAACGTCCAACCTGCTTGAGACAGCAGATGTTGCCGCTTGCTTTGTCTCGTTTGTGGTCGTATGGCAATGTTGCGAGCGGTATTGGTATGAGCGTAACGCTTTGGTTTCCTCTAGGAACGAAAGAAAAGAAATAAAAAAAGGCAACTGATTACGCGGCTTGTCTCAATGCGCAATGGGTACGGCGGAAGGCCAAGTAAGCCTCCCCGTCGCATTACGTCCTCGTAAAGACTTGAGTCGTTAAACGGATTAAACCTCGTTAACAGATGACCGAGTCCTGTGAAGATATGCAGAACCCATTTTGTGTCCGAGTAGCTCCTTGTTTGGATAATATCTTATTTTACATTTCTCACGTTGCGTTTCCCGACTCGATAAGGTGGGTGTGTAAACAGAATCAGAAGTGGTTAGAAATTCGTTCGTAAAAGTGCGGTTTCAAACCTCCATAGCATTATTTCACATCCGAAGCTCCAGCAGAGCATCTCTATGGACTTCACAGTTCCAGCAGTTGCGGTCTACGTGAGTTTCGTCCCGGTTTATTGAGGGGAAAGCCTTAGATGCCTCATCAAACGCGAAAAGTCGCCGTCGGCGTCAACACGGGGGGTGCAAAAAATCGTCACTATGTGACGACGTCACCCTATGATGTAATGACGTCACAGAACGCAATATTGCTGACGGCATCACATGGTGCTATCGTCGGTTAGTCAAAGATAGGCCGATCGCGGAAGCACTGCACAACCACGTGAGGCGCAGAAAGCGTCCAGTTCCTCCGATCAGGGAAGCAGTGTAGAACGGCGTTGGGTGTAGAAAGCTTTCGGGAGAGGAGGGTGCAATACAATCGACTGAGGAGAAGGAGATGGTTTTAAATGCGAAGCATTTCTTAGCGAACTTCTGCGAGTTTGAGCGTATCTATCTATCTATCTATCTATCTATCTATCTATCTATCTATCTATCTATCTATCTATCTATCTATCTATCTAGCCGCCTAGGACTTTGGTCTCTCCTGGCCGTTTCGTTAATAGGATATAATAGGATATACACCAAAATTGGTATGCCGTAACGTGACTTTATGTGGAACATAAATGACAGGTCATAACATGAAAATCATGATATCCATTTCATGAACGACATGATTTACATGCCACGGTTTTGGTGCTCTTGCGGCCGTTTCGTTAGTTTGATATATACCAAAATTGGTATGGCCTGACAATAGTGTATGACGAACACAAGTGACAGGTCCTAACGTGCAAATCATGACACGCATATCATGTACAGCATGATTTACATTCCACGCTCATGGTGCGCTGGTGGCCGTTTCGCTGGCTTGATATACACCAAAATTGCTATCGCGTGACGTGACTGTGTGGCGAACACAAATAACAGGTGGTAACATGAGAATCATGACACGCATGTCATGCACAGTATGACTTACGTGCCACGCTCATGGCGCGCTGGCGGCCATTTCGCTAGCTTGATATACACCAAAATTGGTATCTCGCGACCGACCTGTGTGACGAAACAAATAACAGGTAGCATAGCGTGCTCGCCAAGGGACACAACTTCAACGTGAACACGGCGCATCCGTCACTACCAAGGATCATTGCGGCCACGGAGGAAGGCATAAACGACTCGTCAACGGCATTCGAGAAAATGTCCGTCTCAAGGCCATCGGTGTGCTTTCAGAAATAGGAAAGCGCCGTGAGCACAACATGTCGAGGGAGGAGAATAATGCGATCCGTTCACTCCGGAATGACGAGAACATTGTCATCCTCCCAGCCGACAAGGGCAACGCAATGGTCGTGCTCTATTGGGAAGCGTACAGCGACAAAGTGCGTGATGTCCTTCACAGCCCGGCCTATGAAACGCTGGCGAAAGACCCCACACCAAGAGTCCAAAGGGAACTGAACAAACTCCTGGCGGATATCTTTAAGAGGCACCCGGAGACAAGAACCACCTACCTCCATCTTATCTGCCGGAACGGCTCTGCACCAGGATATGACGGGCTTCCCAAGATCCACAAGCCCACTGTCCCGCTCCGTCCTATCGTGGATTTTACATCTTCTCCACTCCGTGCGCTGTCCAAGTATCTCCACCGGACTCTGGCGCCGCTCGTGGGAAAAACACCAACCCACATACGCAACGCCAGCCACTTCGTGGAGCGCATGAAAGTTGTGACAGTGAGCAGTGATGAGTGCATCGTTTCGTTCGACGTCGTGTCTCTGTTCACCAGTGTGCCCATAGCGCTAGCAGTGTCCTGCGCACGATCAGCTTTGGAGGAAGATAAACTTTTGAGCGAAAGAAGCTGCCTAAGCATCGACGAACTGTGTCGTCTGCTGGAGTATTGCCTCAAGGGGACATACTTCAGCGTCGACGGGATCTTCTACAGACAAACCAGCTGGACCGCGATGGGGGCGGCGATCTCCGTTACAGCTGCGCACCTCACAATGGAGCACATTGAAGAAACGCCACTAGGCTCCTTTATTGACAAGCCGAAAGTGTTTGTGAGGTACGTGGATGACTGCTTCTGCGTCATAAAGAAGTCAGCCGTAGACAGCTTCCTCCAATATCTGGATTCCGTCGACCAGGCGATACAGTTCACGGTGGAGCGAGAGCGAGACGGGACGCTTCGGTTTCTCGATGTGGAAGTCGGGCGGCAGGGCGAGCGCATGACCTTCTCGGTGTACAGAAAGCCAACGCACACCGGCAGGTATTTGCATTTCACGTCCTGTCATCCGACTGCCTACACAGCTTCGGTAGTTTCGGCGCTCCTTTCACGTGCAAGAACAATCTGCACGTCGGAGGGGGAGAGAAAGAGAGAAGAGGAAAGGGTCGTCGCCGAGCTGCTAAAGAACGGATACACCAAACCTTTCTTTCGCCGAGTGTCGCGCCGTGTGCCGAAAGACACGCTACGCGACCCCCATCCCCCCTCCCCGGCCACCCCAACGGCCACAGCGGAATCCAAGAAGCCAGCCCAGCGCATTGTCATACCATATGTGCCGGGCATCAGCGAAGAGCTCGCCAGGATTCTCAGAAAATAGGGGGTCACGGTGATACACAAGCCAGAGTCGACGCTCACCCGCCTGCTACCGCGACCGAAGGATCGACCCCCGAGGGAACAACACCAGGGCGTAGTTTACAGGATGCAGTGTTCACAATGCCCAGCTAGCTACATAGGCGATAGCAAGTGCTTTCCAGAAATAATGCGCCAACATAAGAACGACGTCAGGAAGATGGAAATGCAACGCAGCGCTCTTGCAGAGCACTGTGAAAAGCACGACCACAAGACCGACTTCGACGGCGCTTCTGTTCTGGAAAGAGAAAGGAATCTGGGAAGGAGGCTCTTGCTCGAGTCGTGCCACATTCAAAACACGGCGGCAAATGTGAACCGGTCCATGGGAACAATGCCCTCAGTTTACGTTCACGGCCTCCGAAACGTGAGGGAAAGGGAAATCCGGAGCCGCGGTGGAACAAGTCGGGGAGAAGCTTCCATGACCAAACCAGTCAACCCCTGAGGAAGGGACCGAATCGGTCCCGAAACGTCGGGCGCTCTTAAACTTGGCTGGAGCCATATTAACCTCCTAAATTGTTCCATCCAGCCAGGCAGATTTCTGTCGAAATGTTTGCATTTAAATCATGACACGCGTGTCATGCACAGCATGATTTACGTGCCACGCTCATGGCGCGCTGGCGGCCGTTTCGCTACCTTGATATACACCAAAATTGGTATCTCGCGTGCGTCGTAACTATGGGACGAACATAAATAGGAGGAGTTAACATGAAAATCATGACACGTATATCATGTACAGCATGATTTAAATTCCACGCTCATGGTGCGCTCGTGGCCGTTTCGCTAGCTCGATATACACCAAAATTGGTATCGCGTGACGTGACTGTGTGACGAACACAAATAACAGGTGGTAACATGAAAATCATGGCACGCATGTCATGCACAGCATGACTTATGTGCCACGCTCATGGCGCGCTGGCGGCCGTTTCGCTACATTGATATGCACCAAAATTGGTATCGCGGGACGTGACTGTGTGGCGAACACAAATAATAGGTGGTAACATGAAAATCATGACACGCATGTCATGCACAATATTACCTAAGTGCCACACTCATGGAGCGCTGGCGGCCGTTTCGCTTGCTGGCTATACACCAAAATTGATATCGCGCGACGTGACTGTGTGACGAACACAAATAACAGGAGTTAACATGAAAATCATGACACGCATGTCATGCACAGCATAACTTACATGTCACGCTCATGGCGCGCTGGCGGCCGTTTCGCTAGCTTGATATACACCAAAATAGGTATCGTTGACGTGACTGTATGACAAACATATATGACAGGTGGTAACTTGAAAATTATGATATGCATATCATTTACGGCATGATTTAGATGGCACGCTCATCGTCCGATCGCGGCCGTTTCGCTAGCTTGATATACACAAAAATTGGTATCTCGCGACGTGACTGTGTGACGAACATAAATAACAGCTGGTAACACGAAAATCATGACATGCATGTCATGTAGGGTATGATTTAGATGCCACGCTCATGGTGCACTCCCGGCCATTTTGTTTACTGGATATATACCTAAATTGGTATGGCGTGACAAGAGTGCGTGACGAACATAAATAGCAGGTCAGGCATCGTATATACGTAGCAGAATATATGTTTCATTAGCATGGCATATACCAGATTATACACGCGTGCATGTATGACAATCTCGCGATATATAGCGAACTAGACGTCACGACATGAATGACTTCATAAGCTTCAATGACAAACAAGACGATGTATGCAGCTATTTGCTGGCTGCTTCGCATTACCTCGATTCCCACCCTGCGTGGGATCTGCCGATTTTTTCGCCCTCCAATCTGCTTAAGCAAATGCAGAAGTGAGAGCGTGAGTTTTTTTTTTTTTTTTTAAATAAAGCTGTTGAACAAATCGTTCCTTGTTCACCCCGTACCAAAAAGTTATCGTGATCATAAACGGGTATGCGCCACAGAAATTGAGCAAATCCCACTACTCACCGCTTGTGTACTAAAAATGAAAAATAAAACTATCGTGATCCTACTGGTATGTGCCAGGCCTATCAGAAAACCATCATCGTCATAAACGGGGATGTGCCACAGAAATTCGGTAAATACCACTATACACAACTTCCACTAAAGAGGAAGAAAGCAATTGTTAGCTCAACAGATGGCTGCGAAGCGATGGCATCGAGCCAAAGACCCGAGTACGTACAAAGAGGGAATACTAGGGAACGGGAAAGGCAGCAGCGGGTGCGAGAAGACCCCGAAGCGATGGAAGGTCTACGCCAACAGGCCCATATTCACAAACCAACCTTATCCTTATCTTTTGCCCTCCTTACCATTTCGGCACCAAAACGCGTTTCATAAACAAACCTTATGCTTCAATCCAACCTTTCCTTATCCTTATCGCCGTGAAAAGGTGGCGTTCGATAAGGTAGCCCGGCAGGTACCTTAAGGCGCCACTTATGCGGCGCGCTATGGCTGATTCCGCTAGAAGTTTACAGTGCCATTAAAGAATAGGTGACGTGCGTGATAGGCGTCCATATGTGCAATTAATGCTGCGAGTGTTCGGCGAACAACAAAATGAAATGGAATAGTTCAGCGACGATGGGCTGCTGAGCAGATTCCGCTTCTCGAAGCGAGCACTTCATGTCCCCGACCTTGGAGCTCGAAACGGCCCCCACTACGTTGGTTTTCCCGTGCCACCACTCCTTCAGCTGCTGGTAGCGTTCTGTTTCTACGGCGCAGGTACTTTTCAAATTGCGAATGCTGACTTCCACACTGCCCCGCATTATGAAACGTGTGAAAAAGTCAGTCACCCTGACAGATTTTTCAAACACGACGGCGCGAAAGCCGACGTGTTTCACTGCAGGATGGGATATTTTTACTCATTTTTGCACTCACGTAGCCGGTCCTCGGTGCGCATATCGCTCTTGCTTGTTTGAGCTGCTCCCACTTTCTCGTGTTGTCGTTCATTAACACCGCGTGTTAACACAATTTTTCGCTATGACAATATGACGCTTTCAAGTTGATTACAAGCGCTGGATCTTCAGTGAAGTTCAATTTTCGCCTTTCTGTCGTACTCAATAACAAGCGTATGTATGACCCACGCAAAGAGCCACACACGCAGACAGACGGAGAAAAACCGCTCGCAACTTCATGCGCCTGTCGGTGCCCTCGTTGAAACCAGCGCTTCGTCGACCGGCGCATCTGTCTCCGCATGTGGCGGCGCGTCTACGCGAGCCGCCGGTTGCTATGGCAACGGTAAAACGTGAACAAAGAAAAGGAGCAAACGGCGCGGCAAGACGAGGCGCGTTCTTACCGAAACTTGCACGGGTATGCGTTCCTGCATTTTTCTTGTTGTTTTGAGGAGCATACAGCTTCTTTTCTTGCTAATAAACCAACAATGAGCCAGTAAAAGTTCATAGCCTCGCTCCCATGCTCGTTCCTTATGACGACAAGGCCGCCTTCCGTAAGGCTACCTTAAAACCGAATAAGGCGAGCTTATGAAACGCACTGCGGCCTTTTCTTATCCTTACACTTTTCCCGTCCTTACGAAAGGCCGCCTTATAGCGTTAAGATAAGGTTGGTTTGTGAATACGGGCCGTAGAAGCAAGCTATAAACAACCTACCTTCACTAACTAAGGCCTAGAAACAACCTAGAAGAAACCAAACTAGTCTTAAGATTCGCCCAGTCTCGCTCTTTCAAGCCTTGCGCGGACTAGTACAAGCTTCGCCCGATTTTTTTGCAAATGGCGCTGTTCTTCTCGTCCCTACCCCGAAAAAGGCGGAAGCCATACCTCGTCAAACGCGAAAATTGACCGGCGTCTCGCGTTGGTGGAGTCGGCGTCCCGTAGCGTCGGCGCGAACACTATTGGCCTCGAGGCCCACCACTGGAAACGCCGGCGCCACCGTCGGCGTGACGTGCTTGGCAGGATCACGTGGTCTCAGCGGCCGCGTCGGCTGCTTGTGGAGCGCTGCCGCGTGCTTTGAAAACGAGTTTCAAGTGCCACATGCGCTGCGGTCTGTTCAAATACGGAAGATTTCTCGCATTGTCTACTCGATTGAAACCATTTTAATAGAGTGGCTGCCTCCGAAGGCGACAAACATGGGGCTCTACCGCTCGGTGCCGCAGTGCCGGGCCTACGCAACGGAGCCCAGTGTCAGCCTGCACCGGAAACCGCGGGACAAGAAACTGCGTGAAGCGTGGGTTGTAAAGCTAAGAACCGGCAAGTAGCCATCGGCTACGAGTTTGTGTGCAACAAGCACTTCCGCGACGAAGACTTTCGTTACTGCGTCGGGCCTGCGAAGTTCGGTGAGTAGCAGACAGCGCGCACTGAGACGATGGCTCACGCACGCTTCCCGCCGGCAAATGATGCTTACCTGCCACAGCATGGAAAAGGCGCTACCTTTTACCACGTGCGATACCATCTCAAAACCCTCTTGTGCGACCTCTTGATCGTCGGCCCCCTGCTCAACATCACCAAAATCGGCTGCAGATGCGCAAGTCATTGTTTAGATAGGTTGAATTAAAAAACGCACGGGGTCCCTTACGCATTCGCTAAAGATGACCATGACCTTGAATACGTCATCACGTGACGTCACCTTATGTGACGGCATAATGACGCTACATATTTTGGCGATCTGTGACGTCATGATGACGTCATATGGTAACGCCATCCCCGATCACGGAGGCAATGCAAAGGGACCATGTCGTGTGAATACGTTATTATGTGACAACACGTTATGTCAGGTCATGGTGATGTCATAATGAAGTTAAAATTTAAGAGGTCTGTGACGTCATGATTACGTCATATGTTGACCTCATCACGTGACGATTATTTTTTGCGTCACTCGTCTTAACGCCGCGACGGTCAATCTTCCTGTTTGAAGAGGCATCTGGCTTTCGCCTTCATAAGCTACGCGACGTTTGCTGGTGGACGTACATAGCGAGAGAGTCAAATGATGCGGCTGTATTTATGTTGGCAATCACATTTCTTCAGTCAAGCTTGCGTTCCCCTGACGCAAACACTATGTGCTAAAAAGCCAAAATTTATTCGTGTCACTCTCAACCTGACGTTGGGCCTTTCAAACCCCATGTATTTTCTTAGAGCCTCATTTAGTTACGTCGGAAAGATGCCACCCTGTTGGCGTTAAACACGACACTGCTACCAAAATTGCTGGGGTACTCGTCAAATATTTACTATCTTGTTTTGCGGCTGCTGGTTTCTGGAAAACTTCTATTTTATTCACCGCTATTTCAAGGTCACGTGGGTCCTAGTTCACAGCCGACGCTTGCAGAACAAGTCCGGCGAACGTTACTGTATTTTCTTTCTTTTCCTTGTCGTTGCATGCTACTACCATGCTCGGTCTCGTGGTCTACTTCTCCTTCCACAGGCAATCTCGAAGTGGGGAAGCTTCGGTCTATAAATTGGTTGATGACAAAGAGTGGCAAGTTCACTGGAATGCAAATGAAACGATAATTAAGGAGCATTAAAAAATGGCGTCGCATTTGCTCACGTTTTGTGTGAGCAAAATTTGAGATTGGGCTAGTTAATAATTCATCTTCAACAATCAGCGCAATAACGGACAAGGGACAAGGGACGTCTATGTTCCCTTTCTTGTCCCTTGTCCGTTCTTGCGCTGATTGTTGAAGTTTGTGTGAGCACCAAACGAAACGAATGCACTGAATAAAGAAACAGAAGCGCGGCATTTGCCCGCTGAGAAGGCCGATGAATACGCATTGCGAGACAACTTGTCAAATGATATTGAAACGTACACGAATTTAGACCAAAAAACAAACTGAATCCTCGGGACGGCACATCACAAAGTTGCCATGCGCACCGAAGCCTAGTTGTAATGAAATTGTTTTTGAACGGCTCTGATAGCGTCCGCGCAACAGTAGTTTGTGTACTCACAAATTCTCATATTTTTCGGCCTAAAGTTCACAGCATGGTGCCAAAACGCGCTCGTAGCAAAAGCGAAACCATCAGTACGAGCGTATACATGCAGACGCTCATACATGCAGAGGCACCGTCAGTCGTCGCGAACCCGTGCGATCGCTGGCTTGAGGTTTCTTTCTGTTATGCTCTGTTTGGTTATACAGGCAGTCTACTCTACTCTAACGAGATATTTCACCTATTTTGCACTCAGCAAGAGACTACCTTTCACGCAAGAAACCGGTTCAGGGGTCTCCAACGCGGTGACCGCGTAAAGCGGGTGCTCGGTTTTCTGCAGAGAGACAGCGACTGTAGACTATCTTGTGCTTTCTGTTCGTCGAAAATTATTATTTTGACAGAAAAGAACATATTTCTTTTCGAAAGTACCTGCAGAAATGTCCCGGAGGGCTTCCGCGAGGTGATTTTGTAGTGCGCCGACAGCAAAACCTATGGGGCGCGCGCCGGCGGCATCCTGCCTAGCACGCAATCGAGGCGCGTCCGATAGAGGGCGACTCCGTAACTCCTCGCCGCCAATAGTGATGCCACGGAGGAAGGAAAGAACTGAGGAGAGGGCCTGCGCAGCCCGCGTACTGGGAGCATTATGTGGCGGAAATGACGTCTTATCGGCCATATCCCCTGTACACAATAGCGCCGTTTCTATGGTTATGTGGCGCGCCGTGTTGTGTAGCGGCGATGGCATGTGCGTTTCCGTAGGTACCGAACAGTGGCGGACAGCAGCCATTCTTCGTTCCGCGTTTTTAGCTCCGCAGTGTTCTCCCGTGATTATTTTACTCAGCAGCGTTTATAAAACCTGTTGGTAGCCAATGGGCCTGCACAGTGCGTGGAACGAACGCGTATCCACTTATTGTTGAGCGGATGAAGCAGATGAAGGATGTGAAGTGTGCTAAAGGAACACGGGAACCATGAGAGATGCGCGAGAGATGCCAACCCGCCATAGAAACTGGCGCACGGCCGATCGCGATTTTTGTACAGCGCGTGAATGAAAGTAGTATAAACAGTGACACCACGAGCCGTGGTCTGTGCATCTATTCGCTGCGGCGCTCTTTTGTGCTTGCCTCCGTGTCGCCGCTCTGTTGCTCACCACGTTTCCCCGGTGTGTCGCCGCCAGAAACTTGCTGAGTATGTTAAAATGATTCATCAAGCCACGGCCAAAATACGTGTTTGTGCTCGTAAGCTGCCGATGCTTTAGCCATTGGTCTACATTTTGAAATGTACGTACGTACGTGAAGTACGAGTGCTGCCAGTCATCGCCCAGCGTTCTTTATTGCCGTGAGATTGCGCATATTGTTGCGTGGTTTTACCTACGCTAAGAGGGCATAGTGGGCTATACCCTGAAAAGGGAGCTGAAAAAGAGGTGAAGTCGACGTTGTGTTGTAAGCTGTGCTGTGGCTTGATACTGACTCAGTATTGTATTTTCCCCGTAACATTTTTGGTGGAGCTGCGGGGTACTTTTTTTTTGACGACGGAGCTCCGCAGTGGACGCCTCCATAAGTCTGCAACCATGGCTCCGGGTGAAGGCACGCCTTCGCCAGCTACGTCGGCAACATCTCCGACAACAACAACCCAGTACGTCGCTTTAACGCAACCGCGTGACCCTGGCACCTTTACCGGGGAGAACAACATCGATGTGGACAAGTGGCTCAGCATGTACGAGCCCATCAGCAAGCAATATGGCTGGGATCCAACCGTTATGCTGGCAAATGTCATCTTCCACCTCGACAAAACCCCTCGCGTCTGGTTTGAGACCCACGAGCACGAAGTCACAAGCTGGGACATGTTTAAACAACAGCCCCGTGACCTTTTCGGCAACCCATTTGGTCAACAGCTTGCTGCACGGAAAGAATTGGCCGTACGTACTCAAACGTCAACCGAACCCTACTTGACCTATATTCAAGAAGTGGTACCCTTGTGTCAAAAGGTTGACCACAACATGTCCGAGGCTGACAAGATTTCACACATTTTGAAGGGTATCGCAGACGATGCGTTCAATCTGCTAGTTTTAACCAACGTCACGACCATGGACGCCGTAATTAAGGAGTGTCGCCGCCTGGAACAAGCGAAGAGTCGGCGCATTCCGCACCCGTTCCATCGTCTCCTCAACACCGCTGCAACATCGTCTTGCGAAGGAACCCCTTTTGAGCCATCCACAACTGACGATGTGACACGCATCGTCCGACGCGAACTCGAGGCTGTGTGCTCGGCTGCCCATAAACCGACGTTGTCCGAGACACCGGCCCCAGCTGTCGCCCTGATCCAGGCCGTTGTCCGCCAGGAATTCGCCAATCTGGGTCTGTGTTCCACTGTATGTGCCATGAACAATACTGACACCTCCGTAGCCTCTGAGACAACACGCCGCCGTCAGTACCCTGTTCGTTCCAGGAACCCTTCTGAATGGCGAACAGCAGATGATAAGCCGATCTGCTTCCGCTGTGGTCGTGCAGGCCACGTTGCTCGTTACTGTCGCAGTCAGTGGCCCTCTACTCCTCCTAGCCAGTATCCCGCTTACAACGGCCCCTTCCGCACAATGAATCGCCGTTATCCGAACCGCACTGAGTCTTCAGCATTCCCCGCCCCTGAGCACTATGGCCGCACCTTCCCATCGTCGCCGCCTCCAAGCCGTTCATCTCGCTCACCAACGCGCCGCCGCCCGCCCTCGCCGTCATTTAGCCGTTGCATGTCTCCGGAAAAATAGGCTGCGCAGCTTCTGGAGGTGAAGCTGCCCTGTCGACGTTAACCAAAGATCCTCTGTTCCCCTTACGTCTACACCAGAACACACTTGAAGTACATGTTGATGGCACTCCTGTTCAAGCTTCGATCGACACAGGCGCTCACGTCTCTGTCATGAGTGCGGATTTTCGTCGTCGCATGAAAAAGATTCTGACGCCACCCTTGACCAATGTGATACAAGTCGCGGATGGCGGCACCGTTCCTGTCATTGGGATGTGTACAGCTCAGCTTACCGTTGCCGGTTATCAGGTGGTCGTCCTGTTTACTGTCCTTGCCACATGTCCCCACGACCTCATACTTGGGCTGGATTTTCTGGCAACCAACTCTGCGCTTATTGATTGCTCCGCCGGTGTGCTGCGCCTTGAACTGCCACAACTCAGTGACCCCCCGTCCAAACCTTCGTGCCGATTACATTGCAGCGACTTTATTCATCTGCCCCAGCATTCTATGACGTACGTCGATATGTTGTGATCACCAGCTGTGCCAGACGGTGACTACTACGCTGCGCCTCTTCCCGACTTGCTGCTCACGCATTGTGTTGCTGTTCCCCATACGGTTCTCAGCATCACGGCTAAGAGAACCTGGCTACCAGTGGTAAATTTCGGCTTCGCAAATCAAGTGCTCCCACAAGGCATTTCCGTAGCCCACCTTTGTTCGCTGCTAGATTCACCGGTCGAAGCTTTCGCCTTGGATGCCGCTGTTCCTACGCAGCGGACGCAACCGACAACCAATTGTGGCAGCCGTCAAATTTTTAACATGATCGCCGCTGACCTTCCGCCTGAACACGTTGAAGCCCTCCAGCGCGTTCTCGGGTCCTACCAGGACATTTTTGATTTCGGTGACCGACCTCTAGGGCAGACGTCCGTTGTCCAGTATCGCATACACACAGGTGATGCCAACCCTGTTCACCGCCGCCCCTACAGAGTGTCTGCGTCTGAGCGGAGCGTCATCCAACAGGAAGTAAATAAGATGCTAGCGAAGGACATTATAGAGCCGTCCTCCAGTCCCTGGGCGTCTGCGGTAGTGTTAGTTAAAAGAAGGACGGATCGTGGCACTTTTGTGTGGACTATCGCCATCTCAACAACATCACAAGGAAAGACGCCTACCCTCTACCTCGAATTGACGACGCCCTTGATTGTCTGCATGGGGCCGCGTACTTCTCTTCCATCGACCTCCGTTCCGGATATTGGCAGATCGCTGTGGATCCCGCGGACCGAGAGAAGACGGCCTTTGTAACACCCGACGGCCTTTACCAGTTCAAGGTCATGCCTTTCGGCCTATGTAATGCCCCAGCCACATTCGAACGAATGATGGATTCTCTGCTTCACGGATTCAAGTGGTGTACGTGTCTATGTTATTTAGACGACGTAATTGTGTTTTCGCCGACGTTCGAAACGCACCTTGAGAGACTCTCAGCAATTCTTGAAGTGTTCCGTCTCGCCGGACTTCAGCTTAATTCGTCCGAGTGCCGGTTCGGCCGTCGCCACATTACGATCCTTGGGCATACTGTTGATGCCTCCGGCGTACAACCTGATCCGGAAAAAATTCGAGCCGTGAAGGACTTCCCTGTGCCGAAAACCGGCAAAGATGTTCGCAGCTTTGTGGGACTCTGCTCCTACTTTCGGCGGTTTGTCAAAGACTTCGCTGAAATTGCTAGACCTCTCACGGACCTGCTCAAACAAGACACGCCCTTTAACTGGGGTCCCTCGCAAGCAGCAGCTTTCTCCAAGCTTGTCACACTGCTCACATCTTCCCCTCTTCTGGCCCACTTCGACCCTGCCGCGCCAACCGAAGTCCGCACTGACGCCAGTGGTTACGGAATCGGCGCTGTGTTGGCCCAGCGACAACGTGGGCAGAATCACGTGAGAGCTTATGCTAGCAGGCTGCTGTCCACTTCGGAGCGCAATTATTCAATCACGGAGCGCGAATGCCTCGCTCTGGTATGGGCAGTTGTGAAATTTCGCCCTTATTAGGGGCGAAGCTCCTTATAGCGGCACCCGTTCGTCCCTCGTAGCGTAGTATGTAACCAGTCTTACGCTTTGACCTGCAAGGTGGTGCCGGTGGGAGATTTTTCCTGTGCGTTGTTGAACAATAAAAAATTCGCAGCGTTAGCTAAAGGCCGACTTCTTCTGCCTCTCATTCCCATTAGCAGCCATTCTTTACCTCCAAGGTAGTGCCTGGTGAGATTTCTCCTGTGCGTGATTAAACAATAAAAATTTTGTTCAAAACGCCGTTGATTGATGAAATAAACCAACAAAAGACGCCAGATGTTTTGTAAAAGCAAAACGAAAGAACGCCAGATGTTTCTAAAGCAAAACGAAAAGACGCCAGCTGCTTAACGAAAGGCGCCACATGTTTTCTAAGCAATGGTTTTCTAAACAATGAAAATTCACAGCGTACATGTAAAATTAAAGTGCGCTGGAAGTCGTCATAACTCATCGAACCTTTAGTATAAACGCGCCCGATCTCACGTCGGTGATGATGTACTGGGCAGAATTCACGGAAGATTCACGGTTTACCGATGAACCTCTGCAGCTTCGCCCACTCATCATCATTCACTCCGTGGATATGCTGTTGTTGTTTTTATACGGCCGACAGTTTACAGTGCTCACCGACCATCATGCCCTTTGTTGGCTCGCCTCTTTGAAAGATCGCACAGGTCGTCTCGCTCGCTGGGCACTCCGTTTGCAGGAGTATACCTACACGGTCGTGTACAAGAGTGGAAAACTGCACCAAGATGCGGATTGCCTATCCCGCTACCTGTGGCTGACCGGCCCTCTACGAGCACTGCCTCGATCGACTGCGTATTTTCCCTCTCCCAGCTGCTTCGCCTCGGCGACGAGAAGCGTTGGGATCCGCATATCAGTCAAATAATGCAACGGCTGCGATCCTCCCCGCACGACGCCTCTGTACGCATGTTTGCCTTCAAAGATGACACCTTATATCGGCGTAATTTGTCACCCGCTGGGCCCGCTCTACTGCCGGTCGTACCAAAGCACCTGCGTTCCACAGTCCTCCACGATCTTCATGACGCCCCAACCGCTGGTCACCTTGGCGTTTCTCGCACGTATGACCGTGTGCGCCGCCGCTTCTACTGGCCTGGCCTTGCACGCTCTGCGCGGCGTTATGTCAATGCCTGCGAAGTTTGTCAGCGCCGCAAGAAGCCGTCGGGACTTCCTGCTGGGTATCATCAGCCTATCGACATCCCACCGCAGCACTGTTTCCGAGTCGGCTTGGACCTTCTCGGTCCCTTTCCAACATCCACTTCAGGAAACAAGTGGGTTGCCGTTGCTACCGATTACACGACCCGCTACGCAATCACGCGAGCCCTTCCAACCAGCTGCGCTACAGACGTCGCTGATTTTTTACTTCGGGATCTTATTTTAGTGCACGGTGCCCCACGACAACTGTTGACAGACCGAGGCCGTACTTTCCTTTCTCAAGTGATTGACGATATCCTGCGTTCCTGTTCCACCCAGCATAAGCTCACCACCTCTTACCATCCTCAGATAAACGGGCTGACAGAGCGCTTAAACCGGACCCTGACAGACATGCTTTCGAAATACGTGTCGACCGACCATCGTGACTGGGACCTTGCACTGCCCTACGTGGCGTTCGCGTACAATTCCTCCCGGCACGACACCGCTGGACACTCACCGTTTTACCTTTTGTTTGGACGCGGACCAACGTTGCCATTGGATACCTTCCTTCCGGCTGCTGCAGAGTCGACCAGGGAATACGCACGCGACGCTATTGCCCGCGCTGGCCACGCCCGTCAGCTTGCCCGCAACAAATTGACGGCTTCTCAAGAAACACAGAAGCACCGTTACGACGAGCGGCATCGTGACGAACGTTTTCCAACCGGTTCCCTCGTTCTTTTCTGGTCCCCAACGCGACGTGCCGGCCTCTCTGAGAAGCTACTTTCTCGATACACGGGGCCATACCGCATGCTTCGACAAGTGACAGACGTTACATACGAAATTGACCCGGCTAATCCTACAAACTCTTCAATGTTATCCCGTGACGTCGTCCACGTATCCAGGCTCAAGCGTTACCACCCACCTTCTGCTGTGGTCCCATAGACGCGCCGGGTGGGCGCTTTTGCCGCCGGGGGTTGTGTTGCGTGGTTTTACCTACGCTAAGAGGGCATAGTGGGCTATACCCTGAAAAGGGAGCTGAAAAATCACACCATCTCCCGCTAAAGGGGATCATGAGGCGATGCGAAGCAGTGTTTCGGCATGTAGAGCCCGCATTTCAGAGGTGGAGTGGTGAAGGGGGAAGGGGAGAGGGAAAGTGGAGAGGGGGAAAGGTGAGGGGGAGGGGAAAGGGAAGGGGAGATGTGATGGGGAGAGGGGGAGTGGAAAGGGGGAAAGGGGAGGGGAGAGGGGAAGAGGAGATGGGAAATCAGAGGGGAGAGGGAAGGGGAGGGGGAGAGGGAAGGGGAGAGGTGATGTGGAGAGAGGGAAAGGAGGAGGGAAGGGGAGATGGTGAGGGGAAATGGAAGGGGGAAAGGGTGAGGGAGGTGAGGGGAAGGGGGAGGGGAGAGGGTAGTGGAGAGAGTTTGCGCATGCGCAGTAAGGGTGGTGACGCCGCACACCACCACCACCACCACCACCACCGGATTGAACTTCGCTTTAAGATGGTTCACATCTAAAAGAGGTGAAGTCGACGTTGTGTTGTGAGCTGTGCTGTGGCTTGATACTGACTCAGTATTGTATTTTCCCCGTAACGATATTTTTTCGTATCCCCACATGTAGCTCGCAGGCTGGCTGAAAAACCGAAGAGATGGAAACAAATTAACAGCATAAAACTAAAGCGTTTAAAAAACTATGCAAATTGCAGGCGCTTGGTCAACGGTACAGTAGCTTGGCTTGGCTGATAAAGCATCTTTATTTTGTGATAATTTTTTGAAAGCAAGATATTACACTATAATTTGCCATCCTAACATCAACTTCTTTCACCCCAAGAACAGAATACTCGGACTAAATAATTTCGCCAGTGGTATCGCGGTTGCCCAGCGCGCTGAATTCTGTTCCCTTGGTTTCGGATTTCATCGCCGCGACACGGGCGCCACGCTGTCCAGGTGGTTTTCAAGCCGGAGAGAGACACGTGCTTTCTACTGTGCTGTTCGCCTGTGGCTGTGTTCCAATTCTGGACAGCATCGTAGACAGTCTACGCAGACGGCTTAAAGACAGCAGCGAGCCCCGCGGTACTCCGAGAAGTGGAACGCGTCTAAATGACGTCTGCGTGACGTGACGCCACCTCGCGTCTACAAGAGAAAACTAAGACAAACAGGCCTAACTGTTGTTTCTTTATCTTCATTCGAGTTCATATCTATGAAAAATTAAACGTAGCTCACAATGAGGGCCTGCAAAAGCATGTGCTTGCGTGCGTACGACCACACCGGCGAGAACCGAGCTATCCGAGCACTCTCTGAGCCGCCATCTTGTTTGGACAGCAAAGTAGCCTGCATCGTATTTGTCTCCGATGCCGTCCTCTCGAAGCTGTCTATTTTGCCAGCTACGTGAGAATTGGAATGGGACTTAAGATGACCGCTGTCCACTTAGCTGTCTATTTAGCCGTCTACGGTGAGCTTGAAGCACACCCTGTAAAGAAGGGTAGAGAACCTGCCCAGTCAATATGTCCGACTTCCGGCTTCACCGAGGCTTCACTGAGAGTGACGTCAGGACCCCTCCTCAGTTTTGCCTTCCTCCGTGATTAGCCACCAGCAGCGGAGATTGTGATTCTCAATCCGAGAGAGGTCCGTCTCTCGCTGTCATCCATAAGTCTCAGCAAGAAGAAAGCATGAAGAACTTACTTTCAGGGGATCTAGTGAGGCACTCTGCTAAAGGAGGCAATGCTTGGTTGGAAGGTTTATTCAGCCACTATCTACATCGCGTTCTGGACAGATATCAACGGCGTAGGTAGCGGGAAGCCGCACGATTGAGTTGTGATACTATGGCGGTAGAAGAGCTTAAGGATTAAGTATACTGTACCACGTTGAGTGGCTCCAGTAGCAGTGCTGTCAGGTAACGCATTGCGACACAGCTCTCCGATAATACCTCAAATAGTAATGCAAAGCGCTCACACTATGCTCTAAACACTAGTGTAGTTGCCATGTGCTTGGCAGGTAAGGGCTGTTGGTCAGTGTCAGTGGAAGTACGGTTGCATACAGCTATCGCCTAGTAGATGGTGTCGTACTTGGAGTCAAGCACCTCTTCTGTGCGATTCGAGTTCTACCCAACCGTTTGAAATATCGCGGGTGTAAGGAACGAACACGATGCTTGAGTCAATGGGGTAGTATGCGGCAAGGTAATGAAATGCCCACCATGTCATTAAAAAAGCTGCTTATCAGTTATGTGATCACGTAGTACATATTACGTGCATGTCTTGATCCATCATTCATGTTCGTCGTACCCTTATGTCTTTCCATGCCTTGTTTTAGTACAGAGCCATCGAATTAATGAGAGCAGGAGAGCGTGAGCTGCAATATAGATAGATAGATAGATAGATAGATAGATAGATAGATAGATAGATAGATAGATAGATAGATAGATAGATAGATAGATAGATAGATAGATAGATAGATAGATAGATAGATAGATAGATAGATAGATAGATAGATAGATAGATAGAGTCAGTGAGCTTTCGCTTCATAAAGAAAAGATTGTTTAGAGTAGCCTCGACCACAGATCGGCAGCCTTTTCTGCCGATCTGTGGTCGAGGCTGCCAATGTCGCTTTCCTGAAATTCTCCAGCTCACGACGCGCGCTGACGTAGCTTCCTGTCCCCTTGTCATCGCTCCCAGTGTAGCTTCCGGTGTGCTCGTTGGGATGAAAGAAGATAAAAAGCACTCGGAACATGCGACAGATGCCTGTAACTCCGCTTATGCTTCACGGATTCGAAATATTTTTGCGGAAAGACAATTGTGGGACAGTAATCTCCTAGACAGCACTCATTCGATGAATACTCGGAAGTAATCATCAATTGAAAAAGTGTGCCGTGTTGCAGGCCCCTTTCATTACACACTGATGAAGATCTCAGTTATTTGCTTTACGGGACTTCTGAACGTCGAGATGGATGCCCAGAAATATTTAAGTCATTATTGCTTAGCGTAAGTTAATGTCATGCGCAGGTTTTAAGATAAAGTTGAATCCGCATATATCGAACTCGCTAAGAAATGGGAATTAATTCGTTGTATTATATACCTTCATATAGATTTTTTAAAGAATGTGCCGTATTTTCGCAGCGAAGGAAAGCGGGGCACAGAAATACTCGGGGAAGTTTTTTTATTTGTTATTTTTACGCGGTTTGTAGTAGGAGGTGCGGTTTATCTGCAGGGGTGGGTTGTCGTAGAGAAAATACGGTATCGATCCAAACAGCGACTCAACATCTTCAAAATCAGCTGTGCGTACTTGTCGGATGCATGAAGCCTCTAGTCTTCCTTGGTCCAATTATTGAAGGAAAGAATATTACTTTTAAGGGCTCGTTTTTTTTTGTCAGACACAATATTATTGCGAACTAACAGACAATAACGCCAAGGAAAGTACAGAGAGTGTTATTTGTAGTAAATAGGATGTAAATGTGAAGAAGGTAAAGTGGTCGAAAAGATGACTTGCCGCCGGAAAGTCCCTGTCGGTGGCAAGTTGTCTTTTCGTCCACTTTACTTTCCCCACGATGAATCCACATTCCCCACGATGAATCATGGGGAATGCACGCGAAGGATAGCGGTAGTTTTTAATCGCTGTGCGCGGCGCCCTTCTAATCACACCACTCTATCTCGCAAATGCATGCGGGAAAGTCCCCCTCCGCGAAGAATAGTCAACTTCTTGGGGTGTTCGCGCTGATCGATGTTCGACATTCCGGTGTTCCGGCTATTTTTGTTCGATGTAGCCGTATATTTTACTATGCATTGACGTTAAAGCATTGTCGCGATCGAAAATAGTTATATATGAAGGATAATTCGATTTACCACAGTTCGATATAGTTGGGTTTGACTAGCGTGCTTAGATGACTTACTGGTGACAGCGCGAAATGCGAATACTGACTGCGAGAAAATACGCGCTTATTTTGATTAGTGTTCGTTCGATCACCATTGATGTCCTAAGCTTACAACCATGCTTCGCGTTTTCCTCCTTGTAACATGACTGCCCCCCCCCCCCCACCTCCCAACGCAGCAATGACATCGGGATATCTATAGCAGCATAATAAATAAATAAATAAGTAAATAAATAAATGAATAAATTAATAAAAATAAATTAATAAATAAATAAATGTGCGCCGGGAAATTATTTATATTGCCGTTCGAGCCAACAGTTAGCCAAAGTCGTTCGTCAGGAATTTCTGTGTAACGCAAAAACACCGTCAAATGCCACGTGTATTTCGTTAGCTTGTAAGATTTGTTTCGGACAGACGATGTGTCTTGGCGATGACGCAGACACAAATGCACTCACGCGCTCGCACACCTCACACGTTTGACTTTAAACGCAGCACATATTAACAGCGGATAAACGTGGACTTAAATGTTAGAATGGTTAACAAGTGGGCCTATACCCGACGCTCTAACTTTTACGGCACTGTTGGATGCCTCATCAGTATAAAGGAAATTTCGGCACCATGTTTCACGCTCTGTAATACCTGAAGGTAAAAACCTTCTTCTGACTTAGTAATGCACAAAGTCACACCATCACGGAGCAGCGTTCTTTGAATAGTTCACGAGCCGCAGTGTGAGAGGCACGCAATAAATTACATTAAAGTTCTCAGCCGAACGTATTGTGCCACCCCCCCCCCCCGCTGAAGATTTCTGCACCTGACTTGGTGCTACACTTCCAGCAGGAAGCGACGATGACATGTGGCGTCGTAATGTGACGTTGGTTAGCACGTGTTGAATTTTTGTGCATTCTGACTCGATGATAACGTCGTGCATGACGTCGTTAGGAACTGTCACACACTTCGATGAGGCCCCGCCGCTCTAAGAACGGCTTTGCCGCAGACTTGCAGGCTTCCACTTTACGCTTCGGGCTTTGACGCCTGAATGGCCTCGAAGTGGTGCGTTTAGAATTTTTGATTACCGGTCGACCCATGCGGGCTTGCACGTGTAGTGATCTTCGGATTGACTGACGGACTTATTGAGCAGACAGCGATATTTAGTACAGAGAACAAACACGCATTTATTTAGAACGAGAGCAAATGCAAAGAGGTAACATAATCGACAAAGAGGAAAACAAAATATGCACGAGGAAAAAAATAATGACACGAGAAAGAATGCAAGGTTTCTTTCTTTCTTTCGCATTGGCCATCGCTCATTCCTGTGGTCTTAATCCATGCTTCGAATTGGACCGTCATACACGTGGTTTAGTAGTGTTACACTTCAGTTGCTATCTGCAGCAACGAAGGTCGCTTGTTCACATGCAGGAAACGATGAAATGTTACAGCGTGAAATGAAAGGTTGCCTCGATAACCTAGATAAGATTGTCGTCTGAGAAAGGGCTGATCGCTGAGAAGCCCCCAATCGAGACATCATCCATTATGGGAAAACGGTACATACAAAAATTAGAAGCGCTTTGCACTAATGGTGCCAAGCCTGAAGCAACAGCGGAGATGGGTGGCCTTCCTCGTTCATGTTTAGTTTTGCCTTTCTTGCCAGTGCGCCGCTCTGCTTCTCAACCCAGTGCGCACAGCTGCCTACGCAGCTGTGCACATTGGGTTGACAAGCAGAAGGTGGCCAGACGAAGTGTACGCGCAGCCACGCACACACACGACCGGTATCCTTAAGTAGGCTATGCAGTGGATCGTAAGGTTATCCAGGGGCGGGAATTCTTCGCGCGTTTTAGCGCAGTGTCCTGTAGTCAAGACAAAGTTCTGGAAATGTGTTGATTAGCAATCAATTTGCTTTGCTTATCCTATAGTCCGCGGCGTTCTCTTGTGCTTGTCTCCTCGGCGCGCTTCTTCTCGCGGCACTTCCCCAGTACGCGCCGCTCGAAACTTGTTTAGTACTTTAAAACGATTCATCAAGCCACGACCACAATACGTATTTGTGCTCCTAAACTGCTGATCGGATCGCCGTGGGTCTATATATCGGAATGTGTGCACTTACGTGAAGAACGAGTGCTGCCAGTCGTCGCCAAGCCTTCTTTAATGCCGTGGGATTGCATGCGTTTTTAGGGGCGTAGCTCCTCTTAGTCTAACCTTGCCCCATGTCAGGCGTAACCGCGGCAGTATCTCCCGAACAGTATAATAGATGGCGCTGTCCCATAGAGATAGAAAAATAAATAAATAAAAATTAAAATAAAATTAAAAAATAAAAATTAAAATGAAAAAAAGTTAAAAAAATAAATAATATAAAAAAATAAAAAATAGAATTTTTTTTAAGAATGGAAAAACTGAAAAAGGAAAAATAATCAAAGCGGCGTACCGCTTTGATTACTGCTGGGTGAAACCATTGAACATTTCACAGTGTACACATGATTGCTTTGGGAGCTTCGCCCAAGCTCTTCATCATTCACCCGTGGATATGCTGCAATTTTTCGTATCGCCGCGGCTAGCTCGCAGGCTGGCTGGAAGACCGCACAGATCAAAAGAAAGCAGCGGCATAAAACTGAAACGTTAAAAAAAAAGCCAGGCCTGCGCTGAAACCGCAGCACAGTCACAGCGCAAGCTGGAAGAGCGGCATTTCTAGAGCCCGTTGTAAGCTCTCTTGGAGCTACTAATACAAGTACACTAGCATGGTACCCACTACGGCATAAATCACAATTTTTGTGAAGTTGGGGAGCACCTACTAAGCCATTATTCGTCATTCTGCGGGGAAGCGAGGCACCAGCTACACGTCTGTAAGGCATTATGTGCAGTTTGTCGACGCGATGATTGATGTCGAGAGAATTATGGCTCAGCCCTTTGCAATGGGTTGGAAGCTTTAAATGGCCCACCATTTATGCAATTTGCATTGGGTGACGCCCGGTCGCTATTTCCCTCTCCCGCAATGCTGTATAACATACGTTGACGTGGGAGAGAGGGGGGGGGGGGCGAAGAACTTTTCTGAGACCCCGAGGAAATGGATCATGCGCTTATGGGCGTCCTTGGCAACCAATACAAGTGTACTTGCGAGAAACCCACTACGCTATAAATCATTGTAATTTTTGAGAAGTAGGGAAGCAAGCACTATGCCATTTTTCGTCATTCTACGGAGAGCCGTGGTACCTGCTAAACGCATATAAGGCATTATGCGCACTTTGTTCATGCTGTGCCTGATGACGATGAAGAATTATGGCGGATCCCTTTGTAATGAGTTGGAAGCATTCAACAACCTACTCGTTGCGCAATTCGCATTGTGTGATGCCAGGTTACAGAATTCGCGTTGTGCGACGCTTGGTGCCTATTTTACTCTTGTACCACGCTACATTGCATATGTTAATCTGGTTCCTTCCCGACATGAAGCCTGTATAGGATCTTTTTGAAGAGCAGTTTCAAGCACCGGCATGGCTCAGAGGTTGAATACTGGGCTCCCACGCAGAGGGCCCAGGTTCGAACCTCGTTCCATCCTGGAAATTTTTTCTTTCGATTTTTTTTTCTTATTTCGAGCGATAGTGGTTACGGACACCGGCGGCGGCGGCGGACAACTACGGCGCAAAAAACGGCCACTGAAATGATCTCATAACAGCTTTCGCTGTAAAACTATGCAAATTACAGGCGCTTGGTTGTCGGAACAGTAACTTGACTGGCCTGATAAAGTATCTTTATTGTCACTTAAACTAATAAAAGCACGATCTGGTCTTACAGTAAAAATTCGAATGCTCACATCAACTTCTTTCAGTTCAGGACCAAAATATTTGGACGAAACTATTTCGCCAACGGTATCAGGTTGGCCCAGCGTGTTGAGTTCCGTTCATCGTTTCGAATGGCCACGGCGCCGCGCAGGCGGCGTGATTTTGGAGCCGGAGGGAGAGACGTCCTTCCACTGGGCTGTTCGCATGTAAACAAGAGTGGAGCACATGCCTAGAAAATATGGCGGGCTTCTGGTTTCACCGAGGTTTCACAGCGAATGCTGTAAAGGCCCCTCCACAGTGTTTACTTCCTCCATGATTAGGACATCATTAGCGGACAGTGCGACTCGCACTGCGATTGAGGTCCTCTTCTCGGTGTAATCCATTGTGCGGAACAAGAAAAAATGATTAAAAAAAACTACTTTCAGGGAACCTAGTTAGGCACTTTGCTAAAAGAGAGAACGCATTGCTGGAAAGTTTATTCGTTCCTCATCGGTATCGCGTTTTAGACGTATTTCAACAGTGTAATCAACGAGAAGCCGCATGATGCGGTTGTGAAACTATGGCGGTAGAAGAGGATAAGGTTTAAGTATAGCATTTTTAATGAGTGGATTCTATGACCCTGTCGATCGCTTTCCAACATAGATGCAAAGTAAGGACTGCTGCGCACTCCTCTTCCTTAATGGAGTAAATACGATTTCAGAGCATTATTCACACTTTGCACTAAACACTGACTTTGTCGCTGAGTTTTCAGCTGCCCTGAGCTGCGTAGCACTGTCAGTGTAAGGACGGCTGCATACAGCGACCGCCTAGTAAGTACATGATGAAGTACTCTAAATCATAGACCACTTCTGTGCGAAGGCACTTCTGCCAAACCCACGAAAATTTCCCGGATGTAAGGAAAGACATCGAGGCGTCGGCTGGACTCAGTGGGGTGGTATGTAGGAAGTTAATGAAAAGGCCAACATGGCATCCAGACAGCTGCCTGTCATGTTTGTGGTGACGTAGTATATATGACACGCGTGTCATGATCTATCATTAATATTAATGAGCACTAACAGACAATAACACAGGGACCGAACCTGCCCACGGCAAGTTAACTTTTCGTCCACACTTCTTTCTTCACATTTAAATTAAATTTACTACTGACAACATCCCCTATATTTTTCTTCGCGTTATTGTCCGTTAGTGCTCATTAATATTGTGTATAACAAAGAAAAACGAGCGCTTAAATTTTCCACTTCTTTCTTTCATGATCTATTATTCAGGTTCGTGGTATACTCATGTCATACCATGTCTGGTTTTACTATAGACAGAGTCAACGAAATGATGAAAGCTGCAAAACGTGAGCGGCAAGATAGATAGATAGATAGATAGATAGATAGATATAGATAGATAGATAGATAGATAGATAGATAGATAGATAGATAGATAGATAGATAGATAGATAGATAGATAGATCAGTGCGCTTTCGTTCGGTAAAAAAGTGCTTCGCAGTGAATGGTGCCCTGGAATACATTTGGAACTAGTAGAGAGAAAGGCTGCCGATGTGCGGTCGAGCCTCCTGTGAAAACATAACCCAACGTCGCTTCGCTTAAATGCTCCACCTCATGACCGGCTCTGGCATAGCTTCCTGTTTCTTGTCATCGCTCTGGAGTGTAGCTTCCGGTGTGCTCGTTGGGGACGAAAGATGAGAGAAGGTGCTCGGAGCATGCGACAGATCCCTAAAACTCCGCATATGCTTGACTGATTGCAGTAACTCCTAGATTATGCTCATTCAACAAATACTACAAAGCCATCATCACTTAAAGAAGCGGTGAGTGATGCGGGTACCTTTTATTATACACTACTAAACTTCTCGGTTATTTCCTTTACGTGAATTCCGAACGTAGAGACGGATGCCCAGTAATTGGTAATTCATGCTTGCCTAGGGGAAGGTACAGCTCTTGCGCAGCTTTTGAGTCGAAGCTGCATATATTGAGCTCGCTAGAAAAAGGTAGTTGGATGTATTGTATAATTTGATATTATATTTTTAAAGAATTTGCCGTATTTTTGATGCTAATTTCGTTGAGCAAACTGGCTTTATGGCACTAATTCAGGATAATGCAAGGAAGGAAGCTTACAGTAATACGTGGCGTTGTTTTTTTTTATTTGTATTTTTTACGCGGTTTCATTATGGGGTGTGGGATATCTGCAGGACCGGGTTGTAGGCGAGAAAAGACGGTATCGATCTAAACAACGACTCAACATCTTCAAACGCAGAGCGGCGTACTCGTCGGGCGCCTGAAGCCTGTAGTCAGCCTTAGCCCAAATATTGGCGTTGTTTTTCAATATCATACTCGCGTGCTTGATGGGATACTGTACGCAGCGACGACACCAGAGTTCTTTTCTCTTCAGTGAACTGCGTTTATCATCGTCAGCTTTGCGGAGAACAGCCATGTTCTTCCGTTTTACGGCAGCCACTGTGTTAGCAACAGGGGCGTAGCCAAGGGGGGGGTTGGGGGGTTCAAACCCCCCCGAAATTTTTCAGTTTTGCTTGCGTATATAGGCACGCACACATACAAACGCACGCACGAACATACATAAAGTATGGTTGAACCCCCCCCCCCCCCCGAAAAAAATTTCTGACTACGCCCCTGGTTAGCAAGGAGTCTTGAGAAGCGAACCGCCACGCGGTACGACGGCCGCGACGAAGATGAGTCATGGAGAAAGCACGCGATGGCAAGCGGTGGTTTCTTCTCGCTGGGCGCGGCGCTCTTCTAATGACACCGCTCACTCTCAGAATAATGATTAAGTATACACCAGAGCACGCCTGTCTCGCACCCAGGCTGCTGGCGAGCCGAGCGGATACTCTCTCATCCAGACGCCGGGCTGACCGGGGCTGCCAAGGCGCGCGCGGGCTGCACCAAGTAAACAGGGCAAGCGGCAGTTCTGAGGCATTAATGTCGAAAAAGTACCCGTTGACGCCGCTTCAGCGTGTCAGAGCTCGTGTGGGCACTACTGCGTCGTCTTCGGATGCCAAAACAAGCTGCGCAACAAGAGGATATTAGCGTTGTCTGCGACGATTACGACGTGCCACGGAAATAGTGCCGGTGCGGTGTTTTCAACTGTGATTCAAGCAAAAAAACTAGGAGTCGAGTGAAAATGCGCGAGTAAGTACACTAACAGCGGGTATTCTGCAGTGTGATGCCCACCTATTTCATTCTGCGAACCTAATTTGCGTGAAACGCAGCTGGATTGAAGGCAGGCGTGAGCTTTGTGTGGAGGTGCACTTCATACCTTTGAGCGTTTCCTTTCACGAAATCTAGTGTAAGGTAGTACTTTCAAGCACAAGCAAAGAGCATGATTTGCCACTTTCACGTAGTATTAAGCTTTTGTGCTTTTGATGGCATCCACGCCTTCGAGATTTCGTCTTCAAAAGGTAATAAATGGCACGGTGCTCCTCAACAGTTGGCCAGAATTTCGTGCTTTCATTTCAGTGTTTGATGTCCCAAATTTATTTGGACACGAGGCATCCAGCTGCACATAATACATATATTGGCACGTAAGTAAACAGTACTCGCGCCAGTGTCCTTTACGTCGCAGGCGTAGCTAACCGGCTTAACTAAGAGTAGCACAGTTTCGCTTGTAAAGCACCATCGTTACAAGAATAAAATGGCGCAGGTAGCTTCCAAAAGGGATCGCTGAAACGATACTTCAGGTTATACTCTCTGATAGCACGCTTTTGTGAGCAAGACGCATTATTGTAAGAGCGCCCGTGAAATAAAAATTACGTTCCGCGAAACTACCCGTAAAGCGTACTCTAATTATTACGCGATGCATCCTGAAATGATGAGCTTTCACAAAACTTTGAGCACAACTTGTAATATGGGGCAACAAAACATCGTTTTCACCTCTTTCGCGAGCTGCACTGCAATTACGATTCACGCGTACTACAGCGAGAACGTTTTCTTTTTTACAAATGTAACGCTTTTTTACAAATGTAACAGCGTACGTATCTGACGAGGTTGCTTCCGCAGCCCACTCAGCACGTACTGTATACATTGTGGACTTGCATGAGGAAGATGCTCTTGATGTTCCAATAAAATCAGCGAAAATGTCGAGGCTAGAAAAGACGCGAAAACCCGCTCTCCGACGGGCTGAGTTTCGGAAGTTTCACGTTTGCTCTGTGTAGCGTCTGCTGGCGTGGCAGCCCGCGCGTGTTTTTCGTCGCGTGTGCGATAGATGGCGCGACGCGCGATGCAAATATGCGATGCGCATGGAATTCGCTGTGTTCTGGTCTATAGCGTCTTTAATAAGTGGCTGTGATCGCTAGTAAGCCAGTGTGCAACTTTGCGGCATAGACCGATTGTTAGCGACAGCTGCACACAGCCCTCCCATAGTAAATGGTGCTACAAACCATTCTCTTATTCCAAAAATCTTGGAGGACGCTTGAGCTTCCCCTTCAAGAGTAGAACCCGATAGTGTAATCGGGTTCCGATAGTGTAATCGGGTTCAGATAGTGTAATCGGAACCCGAGAGTGTAATCGGGTCCCGGGTTCGATCCCCGGACCAGGACGAATTTTTCGGCAACTAAGAGGCTTTATTTCTGAGAAATCCGTATGGATTTCCTTGTGGCTTCGTGCTACAAACGGGTGGTTGTCTATTTTCCCTTTCTTAACGCTTCCGCCACCTTGCGGAATTCCGCAGAACTGATTTGCAATATGTGTCCAGTTGCTTCGAGTGTCGATGAATTCGCCCTCGCGCTGCCAATTGCTAGCTTCCTGGTTAGCTCAATTGGTAGAGCGACCGCCCGGAAAGGCGTTGGTCCCGGGTTCGATCCCCGGACCAGGACGAATTTTTCGGCAACTAAGAGGCTTTATTTGAGAAATCCGTATGGATTTTCTTGTGGCTTCGTGCTACAAACGGGTGGTTGTCTATTTTCCCTTTCTTAACCCTTCCGCCACCTTGCGGAATTCCGCAGAACTGATTTGCAATATGTGTCCAGTTGCTTCGAGTTGTCGATGAATTCGCCCTCGCGCTGCCAATTGCTAGCTTCCTGGTTAGCTCAATTGGTAGAGCGACCGCCCCGGAAAGGAGTTGGTCCCGGGTTCGATCCCCGGACCAGGACGAATTTTTCGGCAACTAAGAGGCTTTATTTCTGAGAAATCGGTATGGATTTCCTTGTGGCTTCGTGCTACAAACGGGTGGTTGTCTATTTTCCCTTTCTTAACCCTTCCGCCACCTTGCGGAATTCCGCAGAACTGATTTGCAATATGTGTCCAGTTGCTTCGAGTTGTCGATGAATTCGCCCTCGCGCTGCCAATTGCTAGCTTCCTGGTTAGCTCAATTGGTAGAGCGACCGCCCCGGAAGGAGTTGGTCCCGGGTTCGATTCCCTGACCAGGACGAATTATTCGGCGACTAAGAGGCTTTATTTCTGAGTAATCCGTATGGATTTCCTTGTGGCTTCGTGCTACAAACGGGTGGTTGTCTATTTTCCCTTTCTTAACCCTTCCGCCACCTTGCGGGATTCCGCAGAACTGATTTGCAATATGTGTCCAGTTGCTTCGAGTTGTCGATGAATTCGCCCTCGCGCTGCCAATTGCTAGCTTCCTGGTTAGCTCAATTGGTAGAGCGACCGCCCCGGAAAGGCGTTGGTCCCGGGTTCGATCCCCGGACCAGGACGAATTTTTCGGCGACTAAGAGGCTTTATTTCTGAGAAATCCGTATGGATTTCCTTGTGGCTTCGTGCTACAAACGGGTGGTTGTCTATTTCCCTTTCTTAACCCTTCCGCCACCTTGCGGAGTTCCGCAGAACTGATTTGCAATATGTGTCCAGTTGCTTCGAGTTGTCGATGAATTCGCCCTCGCGCTGCCAATTGCTAGCTTCCTGGTTAGCTCAATTGGTAGAGCGACCGCCCCGGAAAGGAGTTGGTCCCGGGTTCGATCCCCGGACCAGGACGAATTTTTCGGCAACTAAGAGGCTTATTTCTGAGAAATCGGTATGGATTTCCTTGTGGCTTCGTGCTACAAACGGGTGGTTGTCTATTTTCCCTTTCTTAACCCTTCCGCCACCTTGCGGAATTCCGCAGAACTGATTTGCAATATGTGTCAAGTTGCTTCGAGTTGTCGATGAATTCGCCCTCGCGCTGCCAATTGCTAGCTTCCTGGTTGCTCAATTGGTAGAGCGACCGCCCCGGAAAGGTGTTGGTCCCGGGTTCGATTCCCGGACCAGGACGAATTTTTTCGCCAACTAAGAGGCCTTATTTCTGAGAAATCCGTATGGATTTCCTTGTGGCTTCGTGCTACAAACGGGTGGTTGTCTATTTTCCCTTTCTTAACGCTTCCGCCAAACTGATTTGCAATATGTGTCAAGTTGCTTCGAGTTGTCGATGAATTCGCCCTCGCGCTGCCAATTGCTAGCTTCCTGGTTAGCTCAATTGGTAGAGCGACCGCCCCGGAAAGGCGTTGGTCCCGGGTTCGATCCCCGGACCAGGACGAATTTTTCGGCAACTAAGAGGCTTTATTTCTGAGAAATCCGTATGGATTTCCTTGTGGCTTCGTGCTACAAACGGGTGGTTGTCTATTTTCCCTTTCTTAACCCCTCCGCCACCTTGCGGAATTCCGCAGAACTGATTGCAATATGTGTCCAGTTGCTTCGAGTTGTCGATGAATTCGCCCTCGCGCTGCCAATTGCTAGCTTCCTGGTTAGCTCAATTGGTAGAGCGACCGCCCCGGAAAGGAGTTGGTCCCGGGTTCGATCCCCGGACCAGGACGAATTTTTCGGCAACTAAGAGGCTTTATTTCTGAGAAATCCGTATGGATTTCCTTGTGGCTTCGTGCTACAAACGGGTGGTTGTCTATTTTCCCTTTCTTAACCCTTCCGCCACCTTGCGGAATTCCGCAGAACTGATTTGCAATATGTGTCCAGTTGCTTCGAGTTGTCGATGAATTCGCCCTCGCGCTGGCCAATTGCTAGCTTCCTGGTTAGCTCAATTGGTAGAGCGACCGCCCCGGAAAGGCGTTGGTCCCGGGTTCGATCCCCGGACCAGGACGAATTTTTCGGCAACTAAGAGGCTTTATTTCTGAGAAATCCGTATGGATTTCCTTGTGGCTTCGTGCTACAAACGGGTGGTTGTCTATTTTCCCTTTCTTAACCCTTCCGCCACCTTGCGGAATTCCGCAGAACTGATTTGCAATATGTGTCCAGTTGCTTCGAGTTGTCGATGAATTCGCCCTCGCGCTGCCAATTGCTAGCTTCCTGGTTAGCTCAATTGGTAGAGCGACCGCCCCGGAAAGGCGTTGGTCCCGGGTTCGATCCCGGACCAGGACGAATTTTTCGGCAACTAAGAGGCTTTATTTCTGAGAAATCCGTATGGATTTCCTTGTGGCTTCGTGCTACAAACGGGTGGTTGTCTATTTTCCCTTTCTTAACCCTTCCGCCACCTTGCGGAATTCCGCAGAACTGATTTGCAATATGTGTCCAGTTGCTTCGAGTTGTCGATGAATTCGCCCTCGCGCTGCCAATTGCTAGCTTCCTGGTTAGCTCAATTGGTAGAGCGACCGCCCCCGGAAAGGAGTTGGTCCCGGGTTCGATCCCCGGACCAGGACGAATTTTTCGGCAACTAAGAGGCTTTATTTCTGAGAAATCCGTATGGATTTCCTTGTGGCTTCGTGCTACAAACGGGTGGTTGTCTATTTTCCCTTTCTTAACCCTTCCGCCACCTTGCGGAATTCCGCAGAACTGATTTGCAATATGTGTCCAGTTGCTTCGAGTTGTCGATGAATTCGCCCTCGCGCTGCCAATTGCTAGCTTCCTGGTTAGCTCAATTGGTAGAGCGACCGCCCCGGAAAGGCGTTGGTCCCGGGTTCGATCTACCGGACCAGGACGAATTTTTGGGCAACTAAGAGGCTTTATTTCTGAGAAATCCGTATGGATTTCCTTGTGGCTTCGTGCTACAAACGGGTGGTTGTCTATTTTCCCTTTCTTAACCCTTCCGCCACCTTGCGGAATTCCGCAGAACTGATTTGCAATATGTGTCCAGTTGCTTCGAGTTGTCGATGAATTCGCCCTCGCGCTGCCAATTGCTAGCTTCCTGGTTAGCTCAATTGGTAGAGCGACCGCCCCGGAAAGGCGTTGGTCCCGGGTTCGATCCCCGGACCAGGACGAATTTTTCGGCAACTAAGAGGCTTTATTTCTGAGAAATCCGTATGGATTTCCTTGTGGCTTCGTGCTACAAACGGTTGGTTGTCTATTTTCCCTTTCTTAACCTTCCGCCACCTTGCGGAATTCCGCAGAACTGATTTGCAATATGTGTCAAGTTGCTTCGAGTTGTCGATGAATTCGCCCTCGCGCTGCCAATTGCTAGCTTCCTGGTTAGCTCAATTGTAGAGCGACCGCCCCGGAAAGGCGTTGGTCCCGGGTTCGATCCCCGGACCAGGACGAATTTTCGGCAACTAAGAGGCTTTATTTCTGAGAAATCCCTGTGGATTTCCTTGTGGCTTCGTGCTACAGAAGGGTGGTTGTCTATTTTCCCTTTCTTAACGCTTCCGCCAAACTGATTTGCAATATGTGTCCAGTTGCTTCGAGTTGTCGATGAATTCGCCCTCGCGCTGCCAATTGCTAGCTTCCTGGTTAGCTCAATTGGTAGAGCGACCGCCCCGGAAAGGCGTTGGTCCCGGGTTCGATCCCCGGACCAGGACGAATTTTCGGCAACTAAGAGGCTTTATTTCTGAGAAATCCGTATGGATTTCCTTGTGGCTTCGTGCTACAAACGGGTGGTTGTCTATTTTCCCTTTCTTAACCCTTCCGCCACCTTGCGGAATTCCGCAGAACTGATTTGCAATATGTGTCCAGTTGCTTCGAGTTGTCGATGAATTCGCCCTCGCGCTGCCAATTGCTAGCTTCCTGGTTAGCTCAATTGGTAGAGCGACCGCCCCGGAAAGGCGTTGGTCCCGGGTTCGATCCCCGGACCAGGACGAATTTTTCGGCAACTAAGAGGCTTTATTTCTGAGAAATCCGTATGGATTTCCTTGTGGCTTCGTGCTACAAACGGGTGGTTGTCTATTTTCCCTTTCTTAACCCTTGCGCCACCTTGCGGAATTCCGCAGAACTGATTTGCAGCTGCTCACTTTGTTGATGCTTTGCCACTGATGATAATAAAATATGTCTTGAGGTAAAACTGTAATGACGCAAAGAAGACGGGGACGAAGCGAAGACACGAACAGACAGACACGGGCGCCAACTTCCAACTGTTTATTATCAGTGCTTTGTAATGGGTGGGCATTTAAAACACCCACTCGTTGCGCAATTCATACGTTTAGTCGCATGGCGCGATTCTACGCTTCTGCTGCGCAACATCATATGCATTAAGGAGACTCCTTTCACTACAATACATACCATCCATATAGTGTTTCTTTTCCGAAGCAGTTTCAAGCGATAGCATGCCTCTGTTGTAGAACACCTGCTTGCCACGCAGACGGCATGGGGTCGATTCTCACTCGAGCCGAAGTTTTAAATGCTAAGCATTGTTTTAGCGAAGCAAAGGAACTTTCGCCGTTTCTATCTATTATCTTTCTATCTAGCCGGCTATGTCTGGGCACTCTCGTTGTCGTCTGCTTACCTTGACACATATCAAAATTTCCATGGGGGGAAATTAGTGTATGACGAACAGAATGAACAGATCAATAAATGAATAGCTTGGCATATTTGTCGCGCACATCATGAAACCATTTTCTTCAGCCACGTGTGGCACATACCCCCATACCAAGACACATGTAAGGCGGGTATGAGCCACATGTGATTGACAGATTGTATAAAACCAGAACGGCGATGACAGGATCGTTGCGCGATCGCGTTATGGAGCTTGTGCGGTAGAAAGTGCGAGGCAGGTGTCGGCGGAGTTGTCGGTCAGGGAAATATCAGACCGGCGGAAAGATTGAAAACGCGGTTAGAGCCGGAATCCAACACAGGCATTTTGCGTGGCAGTGATGCGTTCTACCACGCAGCTACGTCAGTGCTTGAAACAGCTTAAGAAAAAGACGATACAATTGCGTCATATCGCACCAATGTCAATGGTGGTACTTGTGTTCACTGTCGGCTTTTATAGCAATATAATAAACATTACATATTAATTCATGTGTATCGCCAAGCTATGGTCAACCATTGCTCAACCAGGAGTAATGCGGTAAAAATCGCTTCTTATGATAGAAGAACGTCATCGCATCCTCGCGTACGATGATCGTGGCATGGCGTGGCGTGGCGTTACGCGTGGTTGGCGTTAAACGTGGCATAGCGTTACATCGTGGCGTGGCGTTACGCGTGGTTGATGACTGCGTCACGTTGCCGCCTCGCAGTAGTATCTTCGTCCTTGTTGAGTGCCCACAGCAAAAGCCAAATACGGGCATCGCCGAAGGTAACCTCACGTTATTGCTTGATCGGGAAGTCGCCTTAATAAACAAGTGTAACGGGCTAGTTGGTATAGATCCATCTTCGTAAGAAGCGCAAAACCACTCACACGGACAGCTAGAAAGAAAGACACTACACAAGCGCTTGACTGCAACTAAGCGTTTATTCGGAAGCGCGACATATAAAAAGGAAAGAAAGAAGACAACCAAAACAAGCCATCGCCCTAACTCTCGTTCGGCTCCGAAATGGCCACACTACGCTTTTACTTACGAACTTCAGTGGCGAGTACAAGCACTTTGCCAAGCGCACCACCCTAGCTTACTTAGAGGCACAAGGATGAGTAGGACGCCTTCTCTTTGGTTACGACAATCTCGACAGAGGGAAGCTGCGATGTCGACGTGACTAGTCACCTCAGCGTCAATCGCCAGTTAGAACAACCTAAGCTGGCAAGGCTCCTCAGTCCACTGTCATCCTTTAGTGACTGTTTCGCCACTACATCGAAGGTCCGGCAGACACCTCTAAGGAAGCACAGAATCATCACTAAGCCCAAAGTCCAACCTGTGCGCCAACATGCTTACCGCGTGTCGCAGAAAGAACAGGATGCCATTCGTCATCAAGACAAAGAAATGCTTGATGACGACGTAATTCAACCATCGACAAGTCTTGGGCGTCACCTGCCGTGTTGTTTAAGAAGAAAGATGGTTCGCTACGATTCTGTGTTGACTACCGCAAACTGAACAAGATCACGAAAAAAGACGTAAATCCTCTTCCTCGCACCGATGACTCCTTGGATCGCCTGCGTCACGGCCGCTGCTTGTCTTCGATAGATCTGCGTAGCGGGTATTGGCAGATTGAAGTAGACGAAAGGGACCGAGCAAAAACGGCGTTTATAACACCTGACGGTCTCTACGAATATAAAGTCCTCCCTTTTGGACTGTGCTCCGCTCCAGCCAAATTCCAACAAATGATGGACACACTTTTGTGTGACCTCTAGTGGCACTCGTGTTTAGTGTATTAGACGACGTAGTCGTGTTTTCCACACTGTTTGAAAAGCACATTGAACGGCTTGAGGCGGTTCTTCTGGCCATTCGCACCGTAAGCCTGTCTCTGAAGCCGGAAAAGTGTCACTTTGGATACGAGGAGCTTAATTTGCTCGGTCATATTGTAAGTAGTAGCGGTTTTCGACCCGACCCTGAAAACGCCGTAGCAGTTGCTTTGTTCCCGATCCCGAAGACAGCATGATGTACACCGCTTTCTGAGCCTTTGTGCGTATTACCGCCGTTGTGTGCCAAGTATTTCGAAAATCACCGAACCCCTGCAACAACTCGTCAAGGACGAGGTCGCCTTCGTCTGGGGTCCCGAACAGTCAAACGCTTTCCGTGACCTTCAACAACGCCTACAAACGCCGCCGATCCTTGGTCACTTTGACACAGAAGCAGACACAGAATTACGCACTGATGCTAGCAACCTTGGTCTCGGAGCCATTCTCGTGCAATACCAAGATGGCATGGACCGCGGTATTGCCTACGCTAGCCGCACGTTGTCATCTGCGGAGAAAAACTACTCCACGACTGGAAAATAATGTAGGGCGGTCGTACGGGCTATTACAAAATTCAGGCCATACCTGTACGGACGCCCCTTCCGAATCGTCAGTGACCACCACTCTCTCTGCTGGCTGGTAAATCTGAAAGATCCGCCAGGCCGTCTCGCAAGATGGAGCCTTCGGTTACAGGAATTCGATAAAAAAAAAAGTCTGGCCAGAAACACACCGACGCCGACTGTCTTTCCCGCGCAACCATCGAGACCGCTAAGGAAAGCAATGACGAAGATTTCAGTTGCCTTTCTATTCTAACATCCTTAAACATGGCTCAGCAGCAACGCAACGACTTAGAACTGCAACCACTGATCGAATACCTTGAGCGACGTCGCCCACAACTCACACGTCAGTTTGCGCGTGACTTGTCATCTTTCTGTCTACTCAACGACGTCCTCTACAAGCGCAACTTTCATCCAACGAAAACTGTTTACCTCCTAGTCGTTCCTGTTGCTCTCCGCGACGACATTTTGCGTGCACGCCACGACGAACCATCGTCCGGGCATCTTGGCTTCGCGCGTACTCTGGCGAGAATCAAGCACAAATACCACTGGCGGAAACTTACAAAAACCGTCAGGCAGTACGTCAAGACTTGCACAGCTTGCCAACGCCGCAAAAATCTACCGATGAAACCAGCTGGTCTGCTTCAGCCTGTACGACCCCCTCACGGACCTTATGCACAGGTCGGGATGGATTTACTCGGCCCGTTTCCGAAATCTTCAGCTGATAACCGCTGGATCGTTGTCGCCACCGACTACTTGGCTACATACTGCGAAGCCCAAGCCGTTCAGTGAGCAACTGCTTCCGATGTGGCAAATTTTTTTGTCAAAAAAACATCGTTCTCCGCCACGGTGCCCCCGCTGTCGTTATCGCAGATCGTAGTACTGAATTTACGCACAGTTGCTCCGAGATATCCTGCGGCTGAGTGATACGACACACCGAACAGCAACTGCGTACCACCCGCAGACGAACGGGTTAACCGAACTCTTTAAAAAAACAATTGTAGATATGCTTTCGATGTATGTCGCCAAGGATCACAAGAACTGGGACGAAATCATCCGATATGTCACATTTGCCTACAACACTGCTCTTCCGGCAACCACCGGCTTTGCTCCTTTTAGTGTGGTTTACGGCCGCGACGTCACCACGATGCTTGACGGCATGCTACAACCCACTCCGCCGGACGTGACTACCCCGGATACAGATGTATTTGTTCAGAGCACCGAAGAAGCACGGAAACTAGCGCGCATACGCATGCTCGCCTGTACAACACCCATCACAGAACTGTAACATATGAGACTGGCGACCTAGTCTGGGTTTGGACCCCTCTACGTAGACGAGGGCGCTCCGAGAAATTGTTATGCCGGTACTTTGGACCCTTCAGTGTTCTTCGTCGCCTCAGTGAAGTAAACTACGAAGTTGTTCCAGCAGACACATCGCACCACTCCCGCGGACTATGCTCCTCGGATGTTGTTCATGTCTCCAGGATGAAGCCGTACCATTCCCGTTGACCGTAAGTCACGAACGTTGTGGTGCCGAGCCTGCCTTCAGGGCCATTGTGCATTTCTTTCCCAACTCTTTTATCTCGCCCCTGTGCTGTGCAAGAGACACAAATTTTTTTTTGCTAAGCTTTCACTGTTATTCAGAGCGTCCGCATCAATACGATGTCTCTCTCTCCTTTTTTTCTTTTGTGGGGAGAGGGTAATGCCACGCGCTAGTGGTGGCGGAAGAAGAGAGCGATGAAGTTGGTGGCTGTTGTGGCCGGAAGTAACCAGCCGTTCGCTTCAATTTCCCTGTTTGTTGTTTCCTCTCGCGGCAATATATATAAAATCTTTAAATAATTATATGAGTGCATAAATAACCTGAGCGCTGTACTTCTGGTCCCATAAGATTTCATACTGTATGTCTGGCCCATTCAAATAGAAGTGGGATTGCTTTCAAGGAGTGTACTGTTTAATGATTTGTTCTAAGACACACGTGCTCTCTTAATTAATCTACGTGGGGACTCCTCTATGCGGCTCTCCTATTGTAGAGTGCATATAGTAGAATGAAACCTAAAAAAACCAAGAAAAATACTCAGCTTAGCCCAGAGACGTTCCTATCCTATCCAATGAGAATTTGCGCAGGAACTCTGCGGGACAACCTTAGCTAATTTTCGTGACATGAAGAACTTTTGCGCAGTTAAGAGAGCTGACGTTATCATCAAAATATATGGTTCTCTCGCTAGTATGCGTTCGACGGATTACGTCATCGATACAAAGCCAAACGTGTAATTTTTGGCCGAAAGGTCCAACATTTATTTTCCAGTGTGCCCAGCATTTACACTAGTAGGGAAGAAGTAACTGACATCGACTGCTGACTCGAAGGTCGCGGGACAGACTCCCGGCCGCGGGGATGGCATTTGAATGCAGACGAAATGCCAGAGGCCCGTGTGCTTTCATTTAGGGGTACACTAAAGAGCCCGGGGAGGTCGATATTTCCGGATCACTCCACTACGGCGTCTCTCATACTCAATCATATTGTCGTTCTGCGACGTGAAACCCGAGTTGTCATTATTAGAAATTACCTGCGGTTAAAACGGACATTAGCTGTTACGACTCTCTCACAAAGACGAAGGGCAGGCGCAGTGTGCAGTCAAAACTCGTCGTCTTATGTGAATGCATATCGAAACGTGTGACTTTTTTACCGTTAATGTTGTTACGTTGTGTATAGATATGCGCATCTCTGACGTCACTTGCGGTCAGTGTGGATGCGCTGACAGGTGCCACATAAACGACGTGTGGTGCGCAGGTGGCTCGTGACGTCACCCTTCTGAAACCTCACCCACCCGAAACCCGTCTTGCCAGTTGGAGAAGTGCCATTCGTAATTTATAAGACGAAGAACCTCAGGTTGTTGCTTAGGTGTATATGCAAGAGCGTCATGGTTCCGACATATGTTATGACAAAATTTCTGCTTTTGATATATTCACTTATCCGACTCTAAGGACAACGAGCACTACGGTGCTGCAGTATGGGAGGAACCGGAAAGGTTGAAGCAGTGATTAGTGGAGTTATTTTTACAATACCGATATTTTTTTATAGTTACGCAATGTAGTTCGGCACCTGTGGACTGTGCAGACTAGATTTATATCGATGCGGAAATTGCAGTGTTGCCACCATATCGTTTATTACATTGCAAAAAAAAAACACACACACATATTTTAAAACCACATGGACGCTTGGAATCAGCACTGCAAATTTTTGCTAATACCAGCCACGTACCATCGCGCAAAGCGCAAAGAACAGAACAGAAAATCTTTAATGAAATATGCCACATTCTTATGAGGGGAGCCTTAGTCGAGGACCCAATGACACCAACACACACGTCGGAGCAGTGCGAGACCCGACTGTCCAGCTCTGACCTGGCTGACCAGCAAGGCTGAAGGACTCGAACTCACAGTACCGTATGTCGTCGACAAGCCTGGGCACCCTGAAGAGATTCCAGCACCGTCCACCGACACAGGCCACGATGTTGTGCGGATAATAAGTCAAGCGGTTTCTTATACATTCGCCTAAGACAACTCAAAAGCGAAAGCCATCATCTTATTTTTCTTCTCGGTGGATTGCATTTATCCCCCTACCAGCTTTCTGCACCTAACGTGGTTTTGCACTGACTCCATGATCGGAGGCATTGCAGGTTTTCTGCGCCTCACGTGGTTTTTTAGTGCCTCCGGAATTGGCAAACATTTGAGCGAATGACGATGTCATGTGTTGACGTCTTAGGGTGACGCCGAGCAAGAGATAGATAGATAGATAGATAGATAGATAGATAGATAGATAGATAGATAGATAGATAGATAGATAGATAGATAGATAGATAGATAGATAGATAGATAGATAGATAGATAGAAAAAAATCACGCAATATCCACGAAGTGAAAGATGATTCAGGAGCTGGCTCGGAGATAATCGGGTTTTGCCTGAATAATTATCACCATCAAGGCGCTCGAAGAACAAGAGGAAGAAGACTTCTCTTTCGCGTGAGCGTGCGCATGCTACAGTTGGCAATGCTGTATGTGGTTTTGCCTGCGTTAATATCACCAAGGCGCTCCAAGACAAAGAGGGAGAGAGCTGCGCGTGTAGCGGTCGCCTCTGGAACTAAGGTTACGCTTACGACTTGGGACTTTGGCCCAGCTTAAGAACCTGGCGAGACACTGGAAGTTGTAAAGAAGTACGTCTACTTAGGACAGGTAGTAACCGCGGAGCCAAGCCATGGCAGTGAAATAACTAGAAGAATAAGGATGGCATGGGGCTCATTCAGCAAGCATTATCAAATCATGAATGGTAGTCTACCACTATCCATTAAGATGAAGGCATATAACAGCTGCATCTTACCTGTACTTACCTACGGAGCAGACAGCCTAGAGACTTACAAAGAGGGTTCAATTTAAACTGAGGACGACGCAGCGAGCGATGGAAAGGAAAATGATAGTTGTAACCTTAAGACAAAGGAAGAGAGCAGAGTGAGTCATTGAACAAATGGGGGATAAGGATATCATAGTGGAAATCAAGAAGAAATGGATATGGGCCGGGCACGAAGCACGTCGGCAGGATAACCGGTGGTCATTCAGGGTAACTGACTGGATTCCAAGAGATGGCAAACGCGTGAGGGGGAGACAGACAATTAAGTGGGTAGATGAGATTAAGAAGTTTGTAGGTATAACGTGGCAGCAGAAAGCACAGGACCGGGTTGATTGGTGGAACATGGGAGAGGCCTTTGCCCTGTAGTGGGTGCAGACAGGCTGATGATAAAGAACCTGGCGAGCCAGCTCCTAAAACGAGGCTAGCAGTTCAACTTGCTTCACAGTGGTTAAAGCATGACTTGACTTTAACCTTCTCAGGCTTTCTAGTGCCATGGTCGTATGTTTTTGCACGCCGCAAATGTTTGTACGCGAAAGTACACTGCAGTTACTGAAAGCATGCCATATCGAAACAACATTTAGAGAGTTTGAGAATTGGCGACCTACCACACTGGGTCCCCATGCTGTGTTAGGTAGGCTCAGAGCCGTATATTCCTTCGGAGAGTTCGGCGGAGGGGCGGAGCCAACAACCATCCAAATTTAGCGGCGGCGCTGCCCGCCATTTTGTGCCGCGGCACTGTAAGCTCGCGTTGGCGTGCGCCCGCAACGCTCCGTCTCTGGCGAACCCTTTCTTCAGCGAGTTAAGGGGCTGATATACTCCAGCGTAACGTCGACGCGCGCGCACGCTCGGCACAGTGACGCTACGCTAACAAATGTGCAGCACTCTATAGGCCAACGCGCGATGCGACTGACGCGCCCAGCGTCCGTCAACGCGCCCCGGCTGCAGCCGGCGCGAGATGCGACATGCTGCATTCCACGCCGGCGACGTTATCCAGACTGAACTGCGTCTGTGTCTCTACGTGAAGAAGGGACGCCGAGTGCGCTCAATTGCGCATGCCTCAAGGCGACGTAGTGCGTCGCGCAAGTGGGAGTATAGAGTGCTCTGTTTTCGCGTCAACGTAACGTGACGAACCTAGCGTCGCCAACTCCCGCTGCCGCGGGCTGACGCGAACGCACGTCGGAGTATAACAGAGCCTTTAGAGCAGCCTACTGCGCTGCAAGCCCCCATTGCGACGGCCTTGCAGGTCCACGATGTTCCACGCAGCCGACACGTGCACGAACAGCAGCAAAGACACACTAGGTCGGTCACAGAGGAAGCATAAATGCCGACAGCGACGTCACGGGTACAGCATCACGAGAAACATCGGCACGAAATGGCGTCGGCGGCGCGGAAGCGCGCTGTTGCCAGACTTGCGGTGAGATCAAAAGAGCGCCGAACTCTCCCAAAGGGAATATACGGCTCTGGGTAGGCTGTTCTTGCGTTCGGAGAATCAGCAGTTTCAGAATTGGGTCTAACGCAGGCTGCGTTGGGTGCAACGCACGGGGTGCCACACTTAACAGAATTAAAATTATGCGAGACGCGGGCCATACTGCGTCGTGGCCCACGCTGCGTCTGTGTCGTCTAGCTGGCTACCCAGGACGCCTTGGGGACGTACGCTAGCTTTAGGTTTTCGGATCTTGTGTCCACGCGAGCGGAAGAGCCCAAGAATGGCTTTTGGTTCTGCGCATGCGCCCCGGCGCCTCGCAAGTTTCTTGGGTCCAAAATCTCCTTCGACCGCCAATTTTCAAACTCTCTAATAATATACTACATAGTCCACAACGCAGAACATCGATAGCGTGTACGGCTTCATTTCGGAGTGCATATGGACCATTAAGTATCTTTAGCATTACAAAATGAGACTTACCTCGAGGTATACGTTCTACACGGTGTTATCTCCACTTGTGAAATGCATTTCGCGTTTCCACATTTCAACAAGGCATTTTCAGCAACGTACTAATTGTGCGCTCATTTTTACCTGCTCATAAGGAGAGCCCCCGAAATAGAAAAGTAACATGAGGCTACGCTCCTACCCGCAAAAGGATGCAGCGCCCTCAAATGGGCCTACTGGAAGCAACGCTTTGCCTGTTGTCCGTTGCCACAGGCAGCGTTTCGCGCGTTGGCAAGGTTGCAGGTCGGGCGGGTCGGGCGCCAACATGCGTCGAAATCTTGCAGGGATTCATTGCGCTCGACTGTACGCCACTATCATTATCCAGATCTCACGGCCGACGACTGATAACTTGGCAGGAGCTCTGTTCTGATTACGGCCAGACACTTTACGATGAAAACCGGCGCGTTTATTCGGCCGGGTAATTGCAGATAGGGCGATCCATATATTTTTTTTTCTTCATGCTGGCTACCTCACAGTGAGCTTGTTTCAGGGCGCAGCTTTTTGATGCGCTCAACAGTCTAGTCACGTATCACTTTTCAGATTTCACAGGCTTTATTTCTCAACCGGAAAAAAAATGAGCGCGCAATTAGTACGTTGATGAAAATGGCGCAGTTAGATGTCATTTGAACATGCCTTCATATGCCTCTTTGACAATTGAATGATTATGTTAATACTTGTCGCGTTACAAATATGATTATGACTAATTAATTAAACCCTATGAACGAAAAATATAGCAGTGGCTGCTAGAGTGCGCCATGAGTGAGAGAGAGAGAAAGGTAGAGGAAAGACAGGGAGGTTAACCAAGAAGAACTCCGGTTGGCCACCCTGTACTGGGGAAGGGGAAAGGGGGTGCGAAAGAACGAAAGAGAACAACACAAACCAGGTTTGATTTGCGTAACGCACTTTTTAATTTGTGCTGCATGATAGCTGGGACGCCCTTAAAGGCTTAAGCAGGCCTGGCATCGAGTTCTGTTGTTTCTTTAGTTTTTTTATACCGAGCGTGTTGTACTGAATGAACGACACGTTGTGGTAATATGTGTCCGTAGCGATGTGTGTCACTGTGGTATGCGCGCATACAGGTTAATAAATTTTATTTCATTGTATAAGCATTCTAGTTACGTAGGAATGCGACGCGGTTGCGTCTGCAGTCGTGCACGCTGTGGCTGATTCTTGCGAATATATTTAATCAGCCATCTGCAGCGGACGTTACGATTCTTACCCCCGAATTCAGAAACGCTCCTTAATTTGATCTTGACTTCCCAACAGGGCAACGGCGTTTCAGAAATACTCCCCAATTTGAAACGCGTCCTTCCGGCGAGCTTTGCTCCACCAAGTAATCTTGAAAACGAAGTATGGACGCGAGCAGTCTTGAATCGGTATTCGAATCAGAAGCATAGCGGCTGGTGACGGAGACGCAGCACACCACCGCAGACGTAGCCTCGTGGATACGCTATGAGCGTTTCAGTTTGCATGCACAACGCCTCTTCATGCAAAACCTGTGATGCCACATTAGAAGACACATACCTTTTGCCGAATGGACCGAGGCGATGGTTGCACGATAAAGAAAACAAAAAATAAACAAAACTTGAAATTCGCACCTTGGCCTCCGCGATTACTGCCAGCAGCGCAGCGTAGTAACGACGAACTACTAGAACTAATCTCGGAGGCCGCGTTCCACGATATTGTTTATGAAACAAAACAGCACAATGGCTGCTGGCGTCTTTGTCATTTGAAACAACACAACTAGCTCGACATTCGTGTATGACTCTCATCTTTTCATTTATTGCTTTTTGGCTGCGTTGCTACGGATTGGCTTTGACGTAGTGTTTATTTGCGGATGCTGGATGACAACACATTTTGTGCTTCGATATCCTAAATGGCGGAAACATAGTGTTTCGCATGTTTCATGGTTAGCTTTACTTTTTCGGGAAGAATGATATTGCGTTGCAGTTAACATCATAATCTCGAGCCCAGTAGTGTCGCATTGTAAGCAAGCGCTGACATGGCGAAAGAAGGCACTCGGAGCGAAATGGAATGGCTGTCTCGGCGAGTTTGAAGTCACGCACTGGCTTGAGGCTGACTTGAGCAAGTCAAGTCGGGGCTTCATATTAAGGCGCGTTTATGAATACGGGGTTTAATATTTGTGAAGTCCAACGCTTGCTGTATTCCGTACTTCTGTGCATAAAAAAGTAAGAAATGTTTACTGCCAAGGAAAACGAATAAGACACTTTGCTAAAAGAGGCAATCTTTTGACAAAAGGGTTGTTCAACTATCATCGGTATCGCATTTTAGAGAAATGTCAATCCCGCAGTTAGCGCGAAGCCGCATAATTTGGTTGAGAAACTATCGAGGTAGATTGGAATGAACACACACTGTAACGTTTAGGACTGTGTCTCAAATGAGCGGTGGGCGTCGTTCCCGCACTTCCCTGGCAAATCTTTCGTAGACGTATTGTTAAGGACACATGAACACAGCCCTCCCATAGCAGAGTACAGTACTACTCTAATTCATTCACGTATTGTGCTAAACAAAGGGTTAGTTGCGGAATGCTCAGAAGAGTTTAGCTGCTGGATACTGAAAATATACCGACAACTGCATAGAGTTCTCGCATAGTGGAAGATGTAATACTTTAATTATTCACCTCTTCAGTGCTAAATCTCTTCTACTCAACATATGCAAAACTCACGGTTGACAGGAAGGAACACGAGGCTTCAGCTGGAGACATGGGGTGGAGGTGAAGTAGGTAGCATTGTAATGAAGTGGTCAACATGGCATCCCAACAGCTTCCTTATCATGTGTGTGACTATGTAGTAAATGACATGCGTGTCATGATCTATCACTCATGTTAGTAGTAAACCCTTATCACCGCGCCGTGCCTTGTTTAGGTATAGACAGAGCCAACGGAATGATGAGAGCACCAAAACGTGGGATAGTCACCGTTATGCTATTGGCGTTGATGACGATGGCTGAGACCAGCCAGTTTCTTCTAGAATTGCTCGCTCAGCCGATTTCTAGGAAGGTTATCTCAGACTAAAAAAATGATGGGGTGGTGGTGTTCAGGCACAGGCGTAGACGGGGGGCGGCAAAGGCTTAGCGGGGGTCCAGCCCAATTCTCCCGAAATCTTTCAGTTTCTGTACCCTGCTATGGGGTGGGATATAAAGAGCTGGAAAGAGGGCTCAGAGGGACGTCTGTGTCTAATTCTCGACGCTTGCGTTTCGCTGTCGCTTCGCTGGCTCGGAGGGACGAATTCGCTCTTCGACGAAGCTGACGTGCCAAATGTGCAGCCTGCTCGGTTTATGTGCACCAAACGTGGGACCTGCGTGACCCTGACGCCAGACATGAGACAAAGACAGGGCGGTCCCTTAAGCTGCTCCGCAGTAAAAAAATCACAGTTTCGCAGCAAATGCGAAGCAATGAATGCGATAGCAACGAATTGTAAAGTTATACGAAAGAAGGCTAGCAGCTAACACTTTTGGATCCAGTCTCGCGTAACTACAATTTATGCGAGGCTTCAACTGACTAAACATGGTAAAGGCCGATGTACAGCAGAGCTGATGCGAAGCCTCAGCCGTGAAATGCAAAGTGATACAAAGCTAGGCGAGCATGGGCATGGCTTAGCACTGAAGGAACCTCCTCTCCATTTGACCACCTGCATGTCTCCAACCTCCAACTCGTGTCCCTCCTCCACTAGCCTCCACTCTACTATGCTGTACTCTCCCTCCTCCTTTCGCTTCTCCTCAGCCTCCCTTCTTTTTACACCCCTTGCTATACTATACAATACATAGCTATGATATGTATGATATAGTGCATGCTTCTATGTTCTTACGTGTTGTCTTCTTCGCACAGTTTAAACTTTCCTGCTCCGTCTATGAACCAATTAGCCTTACCGCCATGTCATACTTCTGCGCTTCGTGTGTGTGAGTGTCTATGTCCTTAAGTGATCTCTTCCCGTAGTTGGAATTTGTCGACCGGACAATACCTCGCCCGGTTGAGCTCGGCTGGGAATAGGGCTACTCCAGGGAGAGAAGCGGATCACGTGACGTTTGTTGCCTCAGCTTGAAGCGGTGAGAATACAGCGCGTAGAAAGGCGTACGATCCGTTTGGAAATGTCTGCCGAGATAGTGCGCACGCCAGCGCTTGGGATCACGCCCTTTTGGTCGAAGTTCACGCTTGGTGCTCAAAAGATGCAGCCCCCCCCCCCGCCCACCCCCTCCTTTTGCGTAGATGCTCCTTCGTCCGAGAAAAAACAGGTGGAGCGTTTCATTTCTACTTGAGCAGCAATCGATGGCAGCCGTCGCACGCGGATTGATGTCATCGCATGCGCTCTCTGTGTGACGGAAAAGGCGATTCGTTTCATCTCTCTACAGCTTCGTTCGTCGCCCCCGCTCGCGACCTTTTAACCCCGGGTAAACTATACGATGCCCGGGGCGATGTTACCGATATTGACGTTATATGAAACATGACGGCAACGGAAAAAACCTCTATCTATATAATTGCTATCGCAAGGACTCACAGGAAGGACGTTCTTAATCCACGGGTTTAAGAAGGCCGGGCATTGCAAGACGTGCAGTGGCTCTTGCGTTGCCCGTTATAGATGGAGTAGAATTATTTCTTCCGAGAGCTCGGTCGTCCAAATTAGTGAGCCCGTTGCATGGACACACGCCTCTTACGCGGCAGAAGGAGGCCCAACTGTGCAAGTGAATTCAATGAAGTGTGATTCCTTGTGCAGGATGACCGCGAGGGAAAGGTAGTCGTTGAAGCTTTGGTGAATTTATTGAAACAAATGACCGACAGGCGTGTCTTTTCGAGTATAATCACCATCAACATCATTCTAACCATTTCGAGCGTCATCTTCATTTATCTCCATTATCATCACTTCGAGCATAACCATCGTGGTCATCATCAGTTATCATCATCAAAATCATTATCATAATTTCGAGAAGACGATGCAGGCTCGACTTAGAACAGCTCCATTGTTAAAAAAAAGGTCCTTGTTCTAATAATTTTTTTTATCTCTTGGCGTCGTTTCTGATTGATTAGTTTCTTCCGCCACTACACAGAGGGAGCTAGGGTTTCCAGTTTAATGCTTTAAAATACAGCACCGCTCCCTATAGGGCACTAGGCGTTCTTGTAGACACGAGCGAAGAGACTGCGCAAAATTGATGAAGTGCGCATTTTTTACAGCAGAGCACTGAAAGAAGAAAAAAGACAAGCAATGTGATAATAAATGCTGTGCACCCATTCTAAAGAAAGGAAAACGCATTCCCGTTCCGTTTTTTCTTTCTCGGGAGGTCTATACCGTAGCGCTGTCGCACATGCATGACGGTATTTTTAAATTTTTTTAAAAGAATGTAGATACGAGTCAACATATGTACATGCAAAGGTTTGTGCAAAACGTGAAATTATAGTCTGCGCTATTTCTCTTCTACCGTTTGTAGTGCTTTTATTTTCATATCCTGTCAAGACATTGTGACTTTTTATTTTTTGTTTTTGTGGGTATTCATTCCACGATCGAACGACACATTGGGAGGTTGCGAGTATCAATAAGTAATAAATCATAATAAAAATATGAACCTCGCCGTACGTTAGTGTGATAGACGGGCTCACCATTCGCAAGCCAGTATAATTGCCGTGCTGCACATAATGAGAAAGCAATGACCACATGGGAATCACCGGAGCACAATGAGGCGTTCTGTGCGGCTAGCACAATGTAATAAATTTCCTTCACCCTTTTTCTCTCCTTGAATGAATTTAAGTGTCTCACTTTCTCTGATCCTCCTTGCCTCTTCTGCGCATGCGCATTCTTCTCACGCTCGACTACATACACATCCGTTCACTCTATCGACTTGCATCGTACGACTTCACATCCTACGCGTCCTATGACTTTGTTAACTGAAAGAAGCCACAAAACGTCGAAAACGGAAAAAGCAGAGCGGCAGAAAACAGAGACAGAGCACAGAGACGTGGCACTAACAACTGGCGTTTATTTCGGAAAAACCTTCTTTCAGTTAACTAAGTATGTACCAACTTGCCCAACAAGCAACTCTCCTGAACTATGACTTTGGTTTTGTCAATATATCTTCTATGCGTCTATTCCACCAATACTGAAAAAAACCTCTTTTATAGGGTAGCAAGACGAAGAATTTACTAGTTGGTATGCCTTCTTTTTAGAAGTTCTACGAAGCTCAATAAAATACTGTTACATGTATGTTTGTTGAGTATAGCTTCATGCTGACTCCTGACCTGTCAATAACCCGCTTCGAACACCAGTGTTTCTGAAATTTTGACGCCATATACGGGTAAAACTCCGTAAAAAACCCTGATTTTTATGTAGTGTTCGATCTAGCGAAGAAATGTTTATTCCCCGGCAGGTGCGCATGGGGTTCAATGTTTTCATCAACCCGAATGAACGATAACGACTTGGCACCAAACCCGATTTAAAGAAACTATGCCTGAAATAATTGAGTAAAAGAGGGAGGAATTCTTTCGAAACGTTTTCCTTCGATCTAAAAACGGGCGATTTATTTCGAACACTGACGGGTTTTTTCGAGCGTGTGTTCTGATGCTACACCGTTAAATAATCTATTCGCCACAGTTACGGCCCTAGCTTTTCTTTGGTGAGTCTGCACGCCGCGCCCGTGCACGGAAGAACGGACTTAACAGTCGGCAGAGCTCTTACGTACCAGATGGCGCTTGGGACTGCGGTGGTTTAATTATTATCCCCCTAAATGATCACCCTATCGATTGCTTTCGCTATTTCATGCTTTATATGACACATGACAGTGATTGCCTCCTCGCAGTTTGCTTGCTCGGACTGCTTGTACAATCACTGAATTCGTGCTCCGCCTCTTTACATTTCGGCAGATTGTCATAGCAACTGTCTACGCAGCCTGCATCGCCCGTACATGGGAGGCTGTGTGTCCAGGCCGCTTTCGCAGATTTTTCCGCACGCGAGGGTTATTCTGAAATAGCATGTCGCGGTGGCTTTCGGGTGGCGCTACATTACAGTTTTAAATCTCGGCAAACCGAGAAATTCTTTCCTCGATTTTGCGAATTTTCGACTTTAGCGAGATAATTGGAGCGTTAGATCGTTAGATCGGTTTTCAACTGTATGTATTTCGCAGCGTCAATACCCTGACATTACATTATAGTTCCAGAGGTGGAGCGCCACTCTGCGACCACCTGCAGTATGTATAACCTTCACGACTCGGTACGCGACGCTGTCTCCCAGGGCTTGCTTCGCGTGGTGCGCGCTGAAGACGTAGTGACCCGGAAACGGAACGCTGAAGTCTCCCCTGATTCTCCTCGTACGACGCGAACGTTTGACGAAGAGACACTGCCATCAAATTAGGAGAACCTCTCGAGCTTGTGCCAGCTGGTTAATCCTGGTTAAGACTACAGCCCAAATTATCAGCTAAGGAAGTGGGGCGATCCCGCAGTGACTGCGTCACTGTAGCATCAGTCTCGTTCACCAAAATGGAGATTGCTTACCTCCACAAAGCATGCGCGAGCGTTCTGCAACAACGGCGGACAGGTTAGGGCGTTTTATGTTTTTTTCTATGTAAGATTAATCCCGTTGTAATTAAATTAATTTGGAAGTGAGCGTTTCGTTCGTGCCTACTAGTTTTTGCACATGTTTTCTTGGTTTCGTACATCAACACAACGAAGAGTGCCGAGGGTGACCTCAGTAAAATCGACCTTGGTACGTCTCATCGAGGATTGGGAAAGGGGGAAGGGCCCACAAGCAAAATGATTGATGACGTGGAAAGGAAGAATGAATGCGCAAAGAAACATGTTATACGCTGTAACACTTGAAGGCAAAGGCCTACTGCTCACTTGGTAATACATTAGTTTCCCACAACGGTGGTCTAGTGGTTTGGTGCTCGACTGATGACCCGAAGGTCGCGGGATCGTAACCCGGCCACGGCGGCCGCATTTTCGATGTAAGCGAAAATGTCTGAGGTCCGTGTAGTTATATTTATGTGCACGTTAAAGGACCCCAGGTGGTCCAAATTTCGGAACCCTCCGATACGGCATCCCTCATAATCAAGTCGTGGTTTTGGCACGTTAAACCCCAACAATTTTTAAGGCATTAAGTTTTAAAATTGTGGACGAGAGTTGGTGCAAGACATAACCAGCCGCACTGTGAGAGTCACACATTAGATGACCTCGACGTTGCCAGTCAAGTCCACTGTGCGATCGACATTCTCAGTCCCCTCCCCGAAAACGTTCTGCACCTAACGTGGTTTTGCACCGCCTCCAGGATCAGCGGCATTGCAAGCATTCTGCCCCGCACCCGATTTTTCACTGTCTCCGTGATCAGCCCACCTTTGACCAAGCCATTATCTGACGTGATGACGTATACATGTGGTGTAACAGAGAGGTCATGATGACGTCGTACATTATTGCAATGTTTGAAGTCTTGATAACGTCCCATGGGGACTTCATCGCGTCGTCAAATTTTTGCATCGCTCGCACTGACGCCGCCGACGCCGACGGTCACTATTAGCGTTTGTTGAGGCATCTTAAGCTTGAAATAGCGTGTCCCGCTACATGGAAGCATAAAGCGATTTCGCGCAACGTAACCGCGATGCGGTCGGAATAATGATAGATAGATAGATAGATAGATAGATAGATAGATAGATAGATAGATAGATAGATAGATAGATAGATAGATAGATAGATAGATAGATAGATAGATAGATAGATAGATAGATAGATAGATAGATAGATAGAGTTAACGACGCTTTCTTCCGGCACTCAATAGTTCTCAGAAAATTCGCACCAATAACTCAATCAATTTCTATCTTTATGCCGTTGCCAACTTCGAGATGGTCTTATTTTTTACAGCCAGGCGGTATAAAACCAGGCCATTCGTAAAACTGAAAAATTACCGACGCAACAAAACACTCACATCATCACTAACAACCATTATGTTTAAATAAAATACTACTACTGCTAATAATAATAATAATAATAATAATAATAATAAAAATATCATTGCTTAAACTGACTTAGCATGTTAAACACTATGGGACAGCGGAGCTGAGGAGCGCAGCGATGGAGTGCCAAGCGAGGCAAAGCTATGACGTCATCACTAACGTCAAATCGCCTGCAGCTGCACATTGGTTTCTCCCACACCCGACTCCGGCTTACCACCTGCGCCTCTGCTCCTCATCTCCGCTGCTCAGCTCTTCCTTCTCTCCGCTTGCCCACCAGTATGTTTCCTGCTTGCTACTCGCCCTTCCTCTTGCGCTCGCCTCCGCCGTACTATGCCTTACCCTCACTCCTCCTCACCCATCTTCTCTTCTCCACCCCCTTGCTATATTATGCTATACATGGTTATGCTTTGCAGGGAGCTTCCCTATTTCTGCGGTGCGTGCCCTCTTCGCTATGCTGCAAACAAGGATAAGGAAAGTTTAAGTTTTCTTTCTTTCTTTCTTTCTTTCTTTCTTTCTTTCTTTCTTTCTTTCTTTCTTTCTTTGTTTCTTTCTTTGTTTCTTCCTTTCTTTGTGTCTTTCTTTCCTTCTTCCTTTCTTTGTTTCTTCCTTTCTTTGTGTCTTTCTTTCCTTCTTTCGTTCTTTCTTTCTTTCTTTGTTTATTCCTTTCTTTCCTTCTTTCCTTCCTTGTTTTTCTTTCTTTCTTTCTTGCTTTCTTTCTATATATCTTTCTTTCTTTGTTTCTTCCTTCCTTCCTTCCTTCGTTTCTTTCTTTCTTTCTTTCTTTCTTCTTTCTTTCTTGCTTTCGTTCTATATATCCTTTTTCTTTCTTTCTTTCTTGCTTTCTTTCTATATATCTTTCTTTCTTTCTTTCTTTCCTTATTCCTTTCGCATTGCCCATATCCCATTCATGTTTCCTTACTCCATGCTGGGAATTCGACCGCCATCCACGTGTTCACTACGCTAAACTTCGGCTGCTACCTGCAGCAACGACTGTCATTCGTTCACATCCAGGCAACGATGAAATGTGGCAGCTTGAAAGGAAAGGTTGCCTCGATAACCTAATAAAACTGACGTGTCAGAAACGGCCTATCGCTTAGAAGCCCCTAATAGAGATATCATCAATTATGGGAAAACGGTACATAAAAAAATTGCACCATCTTCCGCTAAAGGGGACCACGAGGCGATGCGAAGCCGGAGCACTTGCAAGATCGCGTTCCGTTGGCGTTCGTTGGGCATGCTACCGACCTCGCGTCGTGGAACGCGAAGAGGGACGCTACGCGCGTCGTATCTTCCATCTAGCCTGGCCGTTAATTCTCACAGGGCGAGCGGGGAACGCGGTCGACAGGCGGGTGAGAGGGGGGCAGCGTGGGAGAGGAGAGAGAAGCGGAGGGAACGCGCATGCGCTCGAGCTCGTCGCAGCGTTGCGCAGGAGAGAATTTCGGCATGTCTAGCCCGCGTTTCAGAGGAAGAGTGGGAAGGGGAGAGGGGGAGGGAGAGGAAAAGTGGAGAGGGGAGGGGAGGGAAAGTGGAGAGGGGAAGGGGAGATGGAAAGTGGGAAGGGAAATGGGAGAGGGAAAGGGGAGAGGCGATGGGGAGAGGGAAAGTGGAGAGGGGAGGGGAGATGGTGAGTGGAGAGGAGGTGTTGGAGAGGGTATGCGCATGCGCAGTAAGGGTGGTCACGCCGCACACCACCACCACCACCACCACCATGGAGGAAGGAATACTAAGGAGAGGCCCTGACGTCACATTCATGAAGCCTCCACATCGCAAACATCCGCATCGCCTCCTAGCGAAGGCGCAGCGAAACATTTCGCGACTTCCGTGGCGACGTTTGCAAGCGCATGCGCGCATCGCGAAACTTTGCAGCCTTTTTGTTTGTTTGTTTGTGTTTCGCCGTGCAAGCGGTGTAGTCGATTCACGCATGCTGCTCTTGGTGTGTGTTCTTTAGGAAAGCTACGCAATGCCCAGCTGTTGCGTATACCCGGTGCAAATTGCGTGCACTGCTGACAGTACCGGGTGTCACTTTTCATGTGTACGTATACGTTCGCTTCATTGCTGATCACTAAGCAGGGGCGTAGCCAAGGGGGGGGGGGTTTGGGGGGGTTCAGACCCCCCCCCCCGAAATTTTTCAGTTTTGCTTGCGTATATACACGCACACATACAAACGCACGCACGAACAATCATAAAGTATGGTTGCAACCCCCCCCCCCCCGAAAAGAATTTCTGGCTACGCCCCTGTCACTAAGGCATGGTTGCGTGCGAAGCTCTCGGATGTGCG